>NW_027254752.1:7500-190432 GCF_044704955.1 Pristiophorus japonicus
ACATACATATACACACACACATATACACAAATGTACATGCATATACACACACACATACATATACACACATATACATACATACACACACACATACATATGCACAAATATACATACATATACACATATACATACACATATACACACACACATATACACACACTCATACATATACACAAATATATATACATACACACACACACATACACAAATATATATCCATATACACACACATACATATACACAAATATATATACATATACACACACACACATATACATATACACAAAAATATATACATATACACACACATACATATACACACACTTCCATATACACAAATATATATACATATACACACACTCATACATATACACAAATATATATATACATATACACAAATATATATACATATACACACACATACATATACACACATATACAAAAATATATATACATATACACACACACACATACATATACACAAATATATATACATACACACACACACATACATATACACATATATACATATACACACATACATATACAGAAATATATATACATATACACACACATACATATACAGAAATATATATACATGTACACACACATACATATACAGAAATTTATATACATATACACACACACATACATATACAGAAATATATATACATATACACACACATACATATACACAAATATATATATACATATATACACACATGCATATACACAAATATATATACATATGCACACACACATATACACACACATACATATACACGCACGCATACATATACACAAATATATATACATATACACACACATACATATACTCATACACATACACATGCATATACACACACATACATATACACAAGTGTATATACATATACACATACATGTACACAAATATATATACATATACACATACATACACACACAAAAATGCATATACATATACACATACATACACAAATGTATATACATATACAAACAAATGTATATACATGTATAAACATATACACACAAATGTATATACATATATACACACAAATATA
Source organism: Pristiophorus japonicus (assembly GCF_044704955.1). Lineage (NCBI taxonomy): Eukaryota > Metazoa > Chordata > Chondrichthyes > Pristiophoridae > Pristiophorus > Pristiophorus japonicus. The sequence goes on from NW_027254752.1 coordinate 8,562, forward strand.
TATACATATATACAAATATACACACAAATATTTATACATATTACACATACATATATATTTACACACACACAAACACAAATGGGGGTTTTTGAGAAAGACGGGTTTGGGAGAAAGGGGTGATATCGACGAGAGGGGACAAGTCATGACAGGAGAGCTCGGTCGGGTGTTATGCTCCTCCTATACCATGTGGGAACTCAGGGACGACTCCAATGTCCCTGACGACTATGTGTGCAGGAAGTGTATCCACCTCCAGCTCCTGACGGTCTGCGTTGCGGAGTTGGAGCTGAGGGTGGATTCACTCTGGAGCATCCACGATGCTGAGAATGACGTGAGTATCACGTGTAGCGAGTTGTTCGTACTACAGAGAAAAAGTCCACAGCCAGATAGGAAATGGAAGACCAACAGGAAGAGCAGTGCAAGGAAGGTACCCCTGCAAAACAGATACACTGCTTTGGGTACTGTTGAGGGGGATGACTCATCAGGGAAAGGCAGCAGCAGCCAAGTTCATGGCACCGTGGCTGGCTCTGTTGCACAGGAGGGCAGGAAAAAGAGTGGGAGAGCGATAGTGATAGGGGATTCAATTGTAAGGGGAATAGATAGGCGTTTCTGCGGCCGCAACCGAGACTCCAGGATGGTATGTTGCCTCCCTGGTGCAAGGGTCAAGGATGTCTCGGAGCGGGTGCAGGACATTCTAAAAAGGGAGGGAGATCAGCCAGTTGTCGTGGTGCACATTGGTACCAACGACATAGGTAAAAAAAGGGATGAGGTCCTACGAAACGAATTTAAGGAGCTAGGAGCTAAATTAAAAAATAGGACCTCAAAAGTAGTAATCTCGGGATTGCTAACAGTGCCACGTGATAGTCAGAGTAGGAATTGCAGGATAGCGCAGATGAATACGTGGCTTGAGCAGTGGTGCAGCAGGGAGGGATTCAAATTCCTGGGGCATTGGAACCGGTTCTGGGGGAGGTGGGACCAGTACAAACCGGACGGTCTGCACCTGGGCAGGACCGGAACCAATGTCCTAGGGGGAGTGTTTGCTAGTGCTGTTGGGGAGGAGTTAAACTAATATGGCAGGGGGATGGGAACCAATGCAGGGAGACAGAGGGAAACAAAAAGAAGGCAAAAGCAAAAGACAGAAAGGAGATGAGGAAAAGTGGAGGGCAGAGAAACCCAAGGCAAAGAACAAAAAGGGCCACTGTACAGCAAAATTCTAAAAGGACAAAGGGTGTTAAAAAAACAAGCCTGAAGGCTTTGTGTCTTAATGCAAGGAGTATCCACAATAAGATGGATGAATTAACTGTGCAAATAGATGTTAACAAATATGATGTGATTGGGATTACGGAGACGTGGCTCCAGGATGATCAGGGCTGGGAACTCAACATCCAGGGGTATTCAACATTCAGGAAAGATAGAATAAAAGGAAAAGGAGGTGGGGTAGCATTGCTGGTTAAGGAGGAAATTAAGGCAACAGTTCGGAGGGACATTAGCTTGGATGATGTGGAATCTATATGGGTAGAGCTGCAGAACACCAAAGGGCAAAAAACGTTAGTGGGAGTTGTGTACAGACCTCCAAACAGTAATAGGGATGTTGGGGAGGGCATCAAACATGAAATTAGGGGTGCGTGCAATAAAGGTGCAGCAGTTATTATGGGTGACTTTAATATGCACATAGATTGGGCTAACCAAACTGGAAGCAATACGGTGGAGGAGGATTTCCTGGAGTGCATAAGAGATGGCTTTTTAGACCAATATGTTGAGGAACCAACTAGGGGGGAGGCCATCTTAGACTGGGTGTTGTGTAATGAGAGAGGATTAATTAGCAATCTCATTGTGCGAGGCCCCTTGGGGAAGAGTGTCCATAATATGGTGGAATTCTGCATTAGGATGGAGAATGAAACAGTTAATTCAGAGACCATGGTCCAGAACTTAAAGAAGGGTAACTTTGAAGGTATGAGGCGTGAATTGGCTAGGATAGATTGACGAATGATACTGAAGGGGTTGACTGTGGATGGGCAATGGCAGACATTTAGAGACCGCATGGATGAACTACGACAATTGTACATTCCTGTCTGGCGTAAAAATAAAAAAGGGAAGGTGGCTCAACCATGGCTATCAAGGGAAATCAGGGATAGTATTAAAGCCAAGGAAGTGGCATACAAATTGGCCAGAAATAGCAGCGAACCCAGGGACTGGGAGAAATTTAGAACTCAGCAGAGGAGGACAAAGGGTTTGATTAGGGCAGGGAAAATGGAGTACGAGAAGAAGCTTGCAGGGAACATTAAGACGGATTGCAAAAGTTTCTATAGATATGTAAAGAGAAAAAGGTTAGTAAAGACAAACGTAGGTCCCCTGCAGTCAGAATCCGGGGAAGTCATAACGGGGAACAAAGAAATGGCGGACCAATTGAACAAGAACTCTGGTTCGGTATTCACTAAGGAGGGCACAAACAACCTTCCGGATATAAAAGGGGTCGGAGGGTCTAGTAAGGAGGAGGAACTGAGGGAAATCCTTATTAGTCGGGAAATTGTATTGGGGAAATTGATGGGATTGAAGGCCGATAAATCCCCAGGGCCTGATGGACTGCATCCCAGAGTACTTAAGGAGGTGGCCTTGGAAATAGTGGATGCATTGACAGTCATTTTCCAACATTCCATTGACTTTGGAGTGGAGTGGAGGGTAGCCAATGTAACCCCACTTTTTAAAAAAGGAGAGAGATAACAGGGAATTATAGACCAGTCAGCCTGACATCGGTAGTGGGTAAAATGATGGAATCAATTATTAAGGATGTCATAGCAGTGCATTTGGAAAGAGGTGATATGATAAATCCATGCTGACTTGGACCTGTGAAAGGGAAACCATGCTTGACAAATCTTCTGGAATTGTTTGAGGATGTTTCCAGGAGAGTGGACAAGGGAGAACCAGTTGATGTGGTATATTTGGACTTTCAGAAGGCTTTCGACAAGGTCCCACACAAGAGATTGATGTGCAAAGTTAGAGCACATGGGATTGGGGGTAGTGTGCTGACATGGATTGAGAACTGGTTGTCAGACAGGAAGCAAAGAGTAGGAGTAAATGGGGACTTTTCAGAATGGCAGGCAGTGACTAGTGGGGTACCGCAAGGTTCTGTGCTGGGGCCCCAGCTGTTTACACTGTACATTAATGATTTAGACGAGGGGATTAAATGTAGTATCTCCAAATTTGCGGATGACACTAAGTTGGGTGGCAGTGTGAGCTACGAGGAGGATGCTATGAGGCTGCAGAGCGACTTGGATAGGTTAGGTGAGTGGGCAAATGCATGGCAGATGAAGTATAATGTGGATAAATGTGAGGTTATCCACTTTGGTGGTAAAAATAGAGAGACTATTATCTGAATGGTGACAGATTAGGAAAAGGGGAGGTGCAAAGAGACCTGGGTGTCATGGTACATCAGTCATTGAAGGTTGATATGCAGGTACAGCAGGCGGTTAAGAAAGCAAATGGCATGTTGGCCTTCATAGCGAGGGGATTTGAGTACAGGGGCAGGGAGGTGTTACTACAGTTGTACAGGGCCTTGGTGAGGCCACACCTGGAGTATTGTGTACAGTTATGGTCTCCTAACCTGAGGAAGGACATTCTTGCTATTGAGGGAGTGCAGCGAAGATTCACCAGACTGATTCTCGGGATGGTGGGACTGACCTATCAAGAAAGATTGGATCAACTGGGCTTGTATTCACTGGAGTTCAGAAGAATGAGAGGGGACCTCATAGAAACGTTTAAAATTCTGACGGGGTTAGACAGGTTAGATGCAGGAAGAATATTCCCAATGTTGGGGAAGTCCAGAACCAGGGGACACAGTCTAAGGATAAGGGGTAAGCCATTTAGGACCGAGATGAGGAGGAATTTCTTCACTCAGAGAGTAGTGAACCTGTGGAATTCTCTACCACAGAAAGTTGTTGAGGCCAATTCACTAAATATATTCAAAAAGGAGTTAGATGTAGTCCTTACTACTAGGGGGATCAAGGGGTATGGCGAGAAAGCAGGAATGGGGTACTGAAGTGCATGTTCAGCCATGAACTCATTGAATGGTGGTGCAGGCTAGAAGGGCCGAATGGCCTACTCCTGCACCTATTTTCTATGTTTCTAAGAGATAGATGGGGCGGGGGGGGGGGGGGGGTTAGAAAGAGACGGGGGCATGAGGAGAGAGGGGAGGTGGAGAAAGAGATGGGGTGGGGTAAAAGATAAAGACGGGGCGGGAGAGAAAGAGACGGAGGGAGGTGGGGGGGGGCGAGTAAGAGACAAGGGGGGTGAGGAGAAAGACGGGACGGGGAGGAGAAGGAGACGGGGGAGGGGAGAGAAAGAGACGGGGGGTGGGTAGTGAAAGATCCTGGGTGGGGGGGGGGGGCGGGGGAGAAGAGAATGCGACATGGGGTGAGGAGAGAGAGACACGGGGGTGGCGGGTGAGAGACACGGTGTTGTGGGGTGGTAGAAAGAGATGGGGGGGTGGGGAGAGGGGGCGAAAGAGAGGGGGAATGGGGAGGGGGAAGAGAATGTTTTTTTTCTATAGCTAAAGATCGCCTTAAAGCCACCTTGTCTCAGGCGATCTGCAGGGTCGCTGGTATATCGGTGGCAAGTTAATTTCGTGGTCCACGCGCAGTCTGTCCACCAATTTCGAGCCCCCAGCCTTCGATACTCTCCTTTTGTCCTTATTGGAACTTTTGATTTGTATCCTTTACATCTCCTGTTGAAATATTTTGGTTGTTGATCTATATTTACCATTCTTCCTTCTATTTAATCTGGGCAAAGTCTTTTGTTGCATTATAATTCAGCATTTTTAAAATAAAAGATATTGCTGAGCAATTGTAATACTGAATTAATTCATCAGGATGAAATAGACTCTATAGAAATTACTCCACCAGTGACATTTAATGCGGGTTAAATATCATTCTCAATGCACAGGCTCAATTTAATCAGTGATAAGATCATAAGAAATAGGTACAGGAGTCAGCCATACGGCCCCTCGAGCCTGCTCCGCCATTCAATAAGATCATGGCTGATCTGATCCTGGACTCAGCTCCACTTCCCATAACCCCTTATTGCTCTAGAAACTGTCTTAAATTTATTTCATGTCTCAGCTTCCACAGTTCTCCGAGGCAGCAAATTCCACAGATTTACAACTCTCGGACAGAAGAAATTCTTCATCTCCGTTTTAAATGGGCGGCCACTTATTCTAAGATCATGCCCTCTAGTTCTCGTCTCCTCCATCAGTGGAAACATCCTCTCTGCATCCACCTTGTCAAGCCCCCTCAATCTTATACATTTCGATAAGATCACCTCTCATTCTTCTGAATTCCAATGAGTAGAGGCCCAACCTACTCAACCTTTCCTCAGTCAACCCCCTCATCCCGGAATCAACCTAGTGAACCTTCTCTGAACTGCCTCCAAAGCAAGTATATCCTTTCATATATATGGAAAACAAAGCTGCACAGTATTCCAGGTGTGGCCGCACCAATACCTAGTACAGCTGTAGCAAGACTTCCCTGCTTTTATACTCCATCCCCTGTGCAATAAAGGCCAAGATATCATTGGCCTTCCTGATCACTTGCTGTACCTGCATACTAACCTTTTGTGTTTCATGCACAAGTACCCTCAGGTCCCACTGTACTACAGCACTTAAATAACTTGCTCTTTGATTTTTTTTCTGCCAAAGCGCATGACCTCACACTTTCCAATATTATACTCCATCTGCCAAATTTTTGCCCACTCACTTAGCCTGTCTAAATCCTTTTGCAGATTGAGTCCTCCTCACACATTGCTTTTCCTCCCATCTTTGTATTGTCAGCAAATTTGGCTACGTTACACTCAGTTCCTTCTTCCAAGTCGTTAATATAGATTGTAAATAGTTGGGGTCCCAGCACTAATCCCTGCGGCATCCCACTAGTTACTGGTTGCCAACCAGAGAATGAAACATTTATCCCGACTCTGTTTTTGGTTAGTTAGCCAATCCTCTATCCATGCTAATATATTACCACCAACCCCGTGAACTTTTATTTTGTGCAATAACGTTTTATGTGGCACCTTGTCAAATGCCTTCTGGAAGTCCAAATACATCACATCCATTGGTTCTCCTTTATCCACACTGTTCGTTACATCCTCAAAAGAACTCCAGCAAATTTGTCAAACATGACTTCCCCTTCATAAATCCATGTCGACGCTGCCTGATCGAATTTTGCTTTTCCAAATGTCCTGCTACTGCTTCTTTAATAATGGACTCCCAACATTTTCCCTACCACAGATGTTAGGCTAACTGATCTATAGTTTCCTGCTTTTTGTCTGCCTCCTTTTTTTTTAAATAGTGACGTTACATTTGCAGTTTTCCAATCTGCTGGGACTTCCCCAGAATCCAGGTCATTTTGGTAAATTACAACCAATGCATCCACAATCCCTCCACTACTTCTCAAGACCCTAGGATGCAAGCCATCAGGTCCAGGGGAGTTATCTGCCTTTAGCCCCATTATCTTACGGAATACCATCTCCTTAGTGATGAAGAGTTCCTACCCCCGTATAGCCCCTTGACTATCCACTGTTGGAATATTGTTAGTGTCCTCTACCGTAAGGACTGATACAAAATATTTGTTCAGAGTTTCTGCCATCTCCATGTTCCCCCATTACTAGTTCCCCGGTCTCGTCCTCTAAGGGACCAACATTTACTTTAGCCACTCTTTTCCTTTTTATATACTTATTGAAACTCTTCCTATCTGTTTCCAGATTGGATCGGAAGCTACTCTTTAATATGCTGGAGATGAGCTTTTCTCATTATGAATCTATGTTTACTGCATTGTGTTCCTATCCAGACATCACCAAAAAATTTTCAGAATTCGATAACTTGGGCTTTCTGCTGTAGTACATAGAAAATGTGAATGAGGATGAACTTAATATATATGCAGTGACAAAAGACATCATTTCAGAAGTTGTTTTTAAATCCAAATAAATATATTTTGTACTTTGTATAATACATATATACATGAGATATTGCAGCATATATTGTATTAAATATTTTGAAACACAGTAAAGGCATTGAATCGAAACATAAGAAAACATTTTATGGTAACATGCCACACGCCAGTGTAGTAAAGATTTTTGAACACCAAATAAAAAGATCCAGACTTCAGATTAAAAGGCCACTTACAACATATTTTAATGAGAAATGCTTTACACAGACCTTGAAGCTTAAAAACACGAGTCACTTTCCGGTTCAAGTTCAATGAGGTAGCATACCATGTGCAACTATAATCTGAATGTAAACTGGTCTAGGGCTTGCATGGTGTATTTTAGTTGCTTAAATAGTAAATGCCAGATTCCTTTTGACCATTACGGATTGCAACATGGTATTAACTTAAAATCAAAACTTGCCAAAGAATTTACAGTGCACAAAAACAAAAACTGCTCTGTAGGCAGCAATTGCATGATGTTAATACAGCCACAGCTGTTTACCAGCAGTGCAGAACAAATTCTGCATCTGTATATACTCCACTTAATTCACAACATAGAGCAGAAACAATACCAAAGATGAGTACAAATTAAAACAAAGCTGGTATTATTTGGACAATGCTTTTCGTGAGCCAAGTTCTTGTAACAAATATATATCCTTGCTCATTTTGGTTTTCAACTTCAGGAACCAATCCATAGAGTGTGAAAATGCATATGAAATTGTATAAATTTAGCAACTACACTACTACAAATTAGTGAAGCATTTTCATGTTGTCAAATAAAATACAGTAAGATGGCACAGTTTAACACTGGATTCACAATAACACTGGATTTTTCAAGCACATATTGGATATTTCACAAACCAAGTGTTCAACATTCTTGAACAGAAAAGCTCACAGGATTTTAACAAAGGTGATAGGAATTAGAATAAATCTTCTAAACTGATGAATGGCACAGTGTTTTCGGGTCTTTAAATCAGTACGGATTCAAATTACAGTATTTAATTAAGTATTTACAAAATATCAAGCAGGGAATGAAGGAAGGAAAAAAAATTAAAATCAGCAGTAGATGTCAGAGAAAATACAACTCAGAGTTGGGAGGGAAGGGAAAGAGAGAAAAGTTAATTTTCCTGCACCAGTTAAAGCAATTTATTTCTTACTACAGATACTCCTCCGATTCTGAACATAGTTTCACTTGTAGGGAGTTGAAGTCATATTTCAGAGATAGGCGAGAGCTGAAAATCGATCTTAACAGAATGTCAAAAGAGGTGCATTCACTGGAGATTCACTGCTAGCCATTTGCATTCAGTGATGGCAGAAGCATGTTGAAACTATACTTTTTTATTCATTTAAAAAAAATCAGTCTCTTGGGCAAAATTAGTGACAGAAAATAGATCCTCGTTCTTTGAAATCTAGAATTTAGTATCAGGTAAGATGGCCATTCTCACCTAGATCTACACCAATTAAACAGATCAAGGTTTGTAAGTTTATTACAATGGGAACAACATTCATAAGTGGATGTCAATACATACATGTTAAAGCCAGTTAAAAAATAAATTTTAAGGGATTTAAACAGATGTGGTTTACCAAAAAGTCTAAAGGCAAGACAACAGTTACCAATGCAAAAATAGCCAAGAGGGGTTCAGACTCGAGAAGTCATGTGTGAGGATGTGGCTTTTCTACCAAAATTTCCCCTATGATTAACTTTATAAACTCAACTAAACAGAGAAGTACCAGGCAGAGGACAAGCAATTAATGATTTGCTGGAGAGTTGGGGCAGAAAGCGAAGAATCAATCCGCCTAACAATTTACTTAAGTGGTACTGAATAATTAGACTTGGAGTAGGCCTAGCTGAAAACAAAAAAACCCCACAAAGGATCAATTATGCCTCCAAATAAAGGTTGCAAATATTGAAATCTTATTTTGTGATAAGTAAGCTCTCCTGATGGTCTGGTTGGTAGTCACTGCCCAGTGTAGTACAGGTTGAACCTCTCTTATCCGGAACCCTCGAAACCTGGCCTGTTCTGGATAAGGGATTTTTCCGGACAAAGGGTGGTCACGTTAAATTGGATGGTACAGGTACTGAGCAAGGAGATATCGGGGCTGGCTGGCTTGGGAGTGCGGCAGAGAGATCATTTGGGGGGAGGGCGGTGGATCGCAGGGTCAGGCCAGCGATTGCGGAAGTCGGCAGTGAGAAAGGACTTCAATTTGTTCATATCGGAGTTCTGCGCATGTGCCACCCAGTGGCGGTTCTGGACGAGGGGTGGTTCAACCAGTACTGAAATCAGAGACGATCTCAATCAACCTCTGATGTGATACGGTGGAATTCACTTGCAAAAGCAGGTAGTTTATTTCAGTACCTGAGAGCTAGAGCGAGAACAGAAAACTCCATCAGGTTTTCTACTCTTAATCGAAACCAGTGACCATTTAGAAAGCTGGTGTGTGTTCACATTAAATGAGAACTGGATCAGGGCTTTATTGCAGTGCTCTCTACCCATGAGCAGCTCACTAAAGCTCATCAGCTGGACTCACTTGAGCATCCAGCTGAATGATACACCAATGGGCCAGCAGGTGTGGTGGAATTGTAAACTGTGGGTCATTGCCTCCAGGACAGAAGGTGGGAAAGATTGCAAAAAAAAAAAATTGCACTCTTAATGGCAAAGTCAAAATTGAGGACTATGCTTCAACTTACCAAACTAGAGACAGCACATTTTCCTACAGTGCTGTACAACCTGCATCAGTGATACAGTTAAACCCAAACATTAATAATGGCAATTTCCCTGTGCTCCTAAAAATGGCATTAGGAATGAGATCAGCTGGAAGCATTGGTTTGGTATCATTTGTGATGTGTATAAATGGCATTGTATATGCAAAGAATGACACAAACCTTCCGAATCCAGAGAGCATCATACTACACATAAGATGTGTGGACAGAACTCCCAGATCATAGTTCTTCAAATCTTTCTATAAATAGTGCACATGGACCGTGTGCCATCCACTCAATTATAACAACTGAAGCAAAGTAAATTTCCCTATACACTGTCCTAACTCCATCTTCAGAAATAGCACTATGAATTTTACGTCCCAGATCTGCCACTCTTTGCTTCTTGCAATGGACAAAGACTTCCAAATTATGCTCAGTTATGTGCTGTGAACTTGTATTTACTCGGAGTGGCTGACTCTGCCCAAAGTCATTTCACCCAGGACTCTAAGCTTTGAGATAGAATATTTTCCAAACATATTTTCCAATCAACATTGCTTGGTTTCAACGACAACTTGAGGTGAAAGGGCAGTTCTAACCCATGTCACTTAGTCCCTTGTGTGTGCATTTTCTTTGACTAGATTTTTCTTGATTTATATGGGAAGGAATGACTTGCTGTTCAGTTTAATTATACAAGTCTAAAGATTACATTACTTTGGTTCGGATTGGGCTTTAAAAAGTTTGTCATGGATAGATTGGATCAAAAGGCAACACTGATACCAACACTAGATTTTGAAAACACATTTGGATTGCAGCTATAAACCCCCATCAGGTCAACATCACAATGATCGAAGACGTCGTCGGGTCACAAATACCAATACACGGCGAATGGCAATAAGGCGATCTTTGAGCGAGTTCATTGAGAGAACAGCCAGCTGAGCACGACTTTCTAAAGGTAATACAGCTAACAGCCACCAGCACCAGGCAGGACCATTTTGACTTGACTGCAATTAAAAAAAAACGCAAGTTAATATATTTGCCTTTGTATTCGAGTGCTAACAGTTTCAAACCATATACAGTACCAAAAAGGATAGAGATGTTCCATGCCAATTACTACTATAACTTGGGAATCTAAATATGTCCTGCTATAGGTATCTAAAGAGGTACAAATAGTTGGAATACACAAGTCACAAACCTGGGTCTAAATCTGATATTTCTATCATTCTGGACTGTCAACATTTTCACAGTAGGATCTGCAACAAAAACTACCACTTGCAATTTACTCTTTTTTTAAAAAAAAAGTTATGAAAATCTTCTCCCTCAGCCACCCGCTTTAAGGCCTCCAACCAAAGCTATTCAGTTGACTCAGAGAGGGTGTTTGACATGGTAATTTTGTTTCCTTCCCCCTCCTACTGCATAGTGGCCAATATCAGAAATTCAGCAACACACACTCGAATTTTGCGTTAAGAATAATGGTAAGGCTAACAGCGCTCACTGTTATTCTGGGGTAAATCGGACAGCAACTTCTGGCATCTACACAGTTACATTGGATAACAAGCACAGAAATAGGTCATTCGGCCCAACCAGTCCTCGCGTATATGCTTCACTCAACTGTCCTCTCGTCTTTCCTAATCTCTCAGCATAACCCTCTATTTCCTTCTCCCTCATATGCTTATCTAGCCTCCCCTTAAATGCATCTATACTATTCACTTCAACGACTCCATGTGATAGCAAGTTCCACATTCTCACCACTCACTGGTGAAGGATGTCTCGGAGTGGCTGCAGGACATTCTGGAGGGGGATGGCGAACAGCTAGTTGTCATGGTGCATATATGTATCAACGATATAGGTAAAAAACGGGATGAGGTCCTACAAGCTGAATTTAGGGAGCTAGGAGTTAAATTAAAAAGTAGGACCTCAAAAGGTAGTAATCTCAAGATTGCTACCAGTGCCACGTGGTAGTCAGAGTAGAAATAGCAGGATAGTTAAGATGAATACTTGGGATGGAGAATGGTGCAAGAGGGAAGGATTCAAATTCCTGGGACATTGGAACCGGTTCTGGAGGAGGTGGGTCCAGTACAAACCGGACGGTCTGCATCTGGGCAGGACCGGAACCGATTTCCTAGGAGTGTTTGCAAGTGCTGTTGGGGAGGGGGATGGGAATCTATGCAGGGAGACAGAGGGAAGTAAAATGGGGGCAGAGGCAAAAGGAAGAAAGGAGATAAGGAAAAGTGGAGGGCATAGAAATCAAAAGGCAAAAATCAAAAAGGGACACATTACAACATAATTCTAAAAGGGCTAAGAGTGTTAAAAAAACAAGCCTGAAGGCTGTGTCTCAATGCGAGGAGCATTCATAATAAGGTGGATGAATTATCTGCGCAGATAGCTGTTAATGGAAATGATGTAATTGGGATTAGAGAGACATGGGTCCAGGGTGACCAAGGCTGGGAACTCAACATCCAAGGGTATTCAATATTCAGGAAGGATAGACAGAAAAGAAAAGGAGGTGGGGTAGCGTTGCTGGTTAAAGAGGAGATTAACAATAGTAAGGAAGGACATTAAGTTTGGATGATGTGGAATCTGTATGGGTAGAGCTGCTGAACACCAAAGGGCAGAAAACACTAATGGGAGTTGTGTACAGACCACCAAACCGTAGTAGTGAGGTTGGGGATGGCATCAAACAGGAAATTAGGGATTCGTGCAATAAAGGTACAGCAGTTATCATGGGTGACTTTAATCTACATATAGATTGGGCTAACCAAATTGGTAGCAATACGGTGGAGGAGGATTTCCTGGAGTGTATAAGGGATGGTTTGAGACCAATATGTCGAGGAATCAACGAGAGGGCTGGCCATCCTAGACTGGGTGTTGTGTAATGAGAGGGGATTAATTAGCAATCTTGTTGTGCGAGGCCCCTTAGCGAAGAGTGACCATACTATGGTAGAATTCTTCATTAAGATGGAGAGCGACACAGTTAATTCAGAGACTACGGTCCTGAACTTAAGGAAAGGTAACTTCAATGGTATGAGACGTAAATTGGCTAGAATAGACTAGAATAGAATAGAATGATGCTAAAAGGGTTGACGGTGGATAGGCAATGGCAAACATTTAAAGATCACATGGATGAACTTCAACAATTGTATATCTCTGCCTGGCGTTAAAATAAAACGGGGAAGGTGGCTCAACCGTGGCTAAGGGGGGAAATTAAGAATAGTGTTAAAGCCAAGGAAGAGGCATATAAATTGGCCAGAATACTTAGAAATAGTGGATGCATTGGTGGTCATTTTCCAACCTTCTATAGACTCTGGATCATAACATAACATAAGAATTAGGAACAGGAGTAGGCCATCTAGCCCCTCAAGCCTGCTCCGCCATTCAACAAGATCATGGCTGATCTGGCCGTGGACTAAGTCCACTTACCCGCCCACTCCCCATAACCCTTAATTCCCTTATTGGTTAAAAATTTATCTATCTGTGATTTGAATACATTCAATGAGCTAGCCTCAACTGCTTCCTTGGGCAGAGAATTCCAGATTCACAACCCTCTGGGAGAAGAAATTCCTTCTCAACTCGGTTTTAAATTGGCGCCCCCGTATTTTGAGGCTGTGCCCCCTAGTTCTAGTCTCCCCGACCAGTGGAAACAACCTCTCTGCTCTATCTTGTCTATCCCCTTCATCATTTTAAATGTTTCTATAAGATCACCCCTCATCCTTCTGAACTCCAACGAGTAAAGACCCAGTCTACTCAATCTAGCATCATAAGGTAACCCTCTCATCTCCGGAATCAGCCTAGTGAATGGTCTCTGTACCCCCTCCAAAGCTAGTACATCCTTCCTTAAGGTGACCAAAACTGCACGCAGTACTCCAGGTGCAGCCTCACCAATACCCTGTACAGTTGCAGCAGGACCACCCTGCTTTTGTACTCCATCCCTCTCGCATTGAAGGCCAACATTCCATTCGCCTTTCTGATTACCTGCTGCACCTGCAAACTAACTTTGAGATTCATGCACAAGGACCCCCAGCATCATGTAATTTCTCCCCATTCAAATAATATTCCCTTTTACTGTTTTTTTTCAACCCCAAGGTGGATGACCTCACATTTTCCGACATTGTATTCCATCTGCCAAACCTTAGCCCATTCGCTTAACCTATCTAAATTTCTTTGCAGCCTCTGTGCCCTCTACACAACCCGCTTTCCCACTAATCTTTGTGTCATCTGCAAATTTTGTTACACTACACTCTGTCCCCTCTTCCAGGTCATCTATGTATATTGTAAACAGTTGTGGTCCCAGCACCGATCACTGTGGCACACCACTCACCACCGATTTCCAACCCGAAAAGGACTCATTTATCCCGACTCTCTGCTTTCTGTTAGCCAGCCAATTCTCGATCCATGCTAATACATTTCCTCTGACTCCGCGTACCTTTATCTTCTGCAGTAACCTTTTGTGTGGCACCTTATCGAATGCCTTTTGGAAATCTAAATACACCACATCCATCGGTACACCTCTATTCACCATGCTCATTATATCCTCAAAGAATTCCAGTAAATTAGTTAAACATGATTTCCCCTTCATGAATCCATGTTGCGTCTGCTTGATTGCACTATTCCTATCTCGATGTCCCACTATTTCTTCCTTAATGATAGCTTCAAGCATTTTCCCCAATACAGATGTTAAACTAACTGGCCTATAGTTACCTGCCCTTTGTCTGCCCCATTTTTTAAAAACAGAGGCGTTACATTAGCTGCTTTCCAATCTGCTGGTACCTCCCCAGAGTCCAGAGAATTTTGGTAGATTATAACGAATGCATCTGCTATAACTTCTGCCATCTCTTAATACCCTGGGAAGCATTTCATCCGGACCAGGGGACTTGTCTACCTTGAGTCTCATTAGCCTGTCCAGCACTACCCCCCTAGTGATAGTGAGTGTCTCAAGGTCCTCTCTTCCCACATTCCTGTGACCAGCAATTTTTGGCATGGTTTTTGTGTCTTCCACTGTGAAGACCGAAGCAAAATAATTGTCTACGGTCCCAGCCATTTCCACATTTCCCATTATTAAATCCCCCTTCTCATCTTCTGAGGGACCAACATTTACCTTAGTCACTCTTCTCCGTTTTATATATCGGTAAAAGCTTTTACTATCTGTTTTTATGTTTTGTGCAAGTTTACTTTCGTAATCTATCTTTCCTTTCTTTATTGCTTTCTTAGTCATTCTTTGCTGTCGTTTAAAATCTTCCCAATCTTCTAGTTTCCCACTAACCTTGGCCACCGGATATGCATTGGTTTTTAATTTGATACTCTCCTTTATTTCTTTGGTTATCCAAGGCTGGTTATCCCTTCTTTTTGACTGGAATATATTTTTATTGAGCACTATGAAAGAGCTCCTTAAAAGTCCTCTACTGTTCCTCAATTGTGCCACCGTTTAATCTGTGTTTCCAGTCTACTTTAGCCAACTCTGCCCTCATCCCACTGTCCTCCCCTTTGTTTAAGCATTGTACGCTCGTTTGGATTGGGGTGCAGCTAATGTAACCCCACTTTTTAAAAGAGGGAGAGAGAGAAAACAGGGAATTATCGACCGGTTAGCCTGACATCGGTAGTGGGGAAAATGTTGGAATCAATTATTAAAGATGTAATAGCAATGCATTTGGAAAGCAGTGACAGGATGGGTCCAAGTCAGCATGGATTTATGAAAGGGAAATCATGCTTGACAAATCTTCTAGAATTTTTTGAGGATGTAACTAGTAGAGTGGACAAGGGAGAAACCAGTGGACGTGGTGTATTTGGACTTTAAAAAGGCTTTTGACAAGATCCCACACAAGAGATTGGTGTGCAAAATTAAAGCACATGGTATCGGGGGTAATGTATTGACGTGGATGGAAAACTGGTTGGCAGACAGGAAGTAAAGTGTAGCAATAAACAGGTCCTTTTCAGAATGGCAGGCAGTGACTAGTGGGGTACTGCAAGGTTCAGTGCTGGAACTCCAGCTATTTACAATATATATTAATGATTTAGATGAAGGAATTGAATGTAATATCTCCAAGTTTACAGATGACGCTAAGCTGGGTGGCAGTGAGCGCTGTGAGGAGGATGCTAAGAGGCTGCAGGGTGACTTGGACAGGTTAGGTGAGTGGGCAAATGCATGGCAGATGCAGTATAATGTAGATAAACTTTGGTGGCAAAACAGGAAGGTAGATTATTATCTGAACGGTGACAGATCAGGAAAAGGGGAGGTGCAACGAGACCTGGGTGTCATGGTACATCAGTCATTGAAGGTTGGCATGCAGGTACAGCAGGCGGTGATGGCCGCAAATGGCATGTTGGTTTTCATAGCGAGAGGATTGGAGTATATGAGCAGGGAGGTCTTACTGCAGTTGCACAGGGCCTTGGTGAGGCCACACCTTGAGTATTGTGTCAGTTTTGGTCTCTTAATCTGAGGAAGGACATTCTTGCTGTTGAGGGAGTGCAGTGAAGGTTCATCAGACTGATTCCTGGGATGGCAGGACTGACATAAGAAAGAAAGACTGGATCGACTAGGCTTATATTCACTGGAATTTAGAAGGATGAGAGGGGATCTCATAGAAACACACAAAATTCTGACGGGATTGGACAGGTTCGATGCAGGAAGAATGTTCCCGATGTTGGGGAAGTCCAGAACCAGGGGTCACAGTCTAAGGATAAGGGGTAAGCCATTTAGGACCAAGATGAGGAGAAACTTCTTCACTCAGAATTGTGAACCTGTGGAATTCTTTACCACAGAAAGTTGTTGAGGCAAGTTAGTTAGATATATTCAAAAGGGAGTTCGATGTGGCCCTGACAGCTGAAGGGATCAAGGGGTATGGAGAGAATGCAGGAATGAGATACTGAAGTTGCATGATCAACCATGATCATATTGAATGGTGGTGCAGGCTCGAAGGGCCAAATGGTCTACTCCTGCACCTATTTTCTAGGTTTCCACATCCTCACCACACTTTGGGTAAAGAAATTTCTTCTGAATTCCCTATTGGATTTCTTGGTGACTATCTTATATTTATGGCCTTTAGTTATGCTCTTCCCCACAAGTGGAAATATTCTCTCTATATGCACTCAATCAAAACAATTAATTTTAAAAGGCAGCTACTTAATCACACCTCAGCCTTCTTTTTTCAAGAGAGACCCAGACTTTCCTGAAATGTATACCCATGCATTTCTGGTATCTTCCTTGTAAATCTTCTCTGCCAGAACTGTACGCAGTACTCAAGTGTGGTCTAACCAAGGTTCAATGCAGGTTTAGCATAACTTCCCTACTTTCCACTTCTATACGTCGGTAAATAATCCCTAGTGCTTGACTCGCTATTTTTTATGGCCTTGCTAACCTGTGTCGTAACTTTTAGTGATTTGTACTCTAATCTCTTTGTTCTGCTACCCCACCTAGATTCTCTCTCCTCTCCTTCCCCCCCCCTGCCCAAGTAATAAGTGACCTCCCTGTTCTTCCAACAAAAACATAATACCTCACATTTTTCTGCATTGAACTTCAATTCTGCTACTTAGCCCGACTCTGCCTTCTCGGACGTCGTTCATCAGTTTATTATGGGGTGGGTACCTTATTGATGGCCTTTTGGAAATCTAGATAACTTGCATCTACTGCATTACCATGGTCTACTCTCTCTCTTACTGCTTCAAAAAATTTAATGAAGTTGGTTATCAAGGAACATAAAACACAATAGTAAAGTATTTTACAGCTTAATCAATAAAAAAAAGGAAGGTTGGGTTGGGAATAGGGCTACTAAGGGACAGACAGGATAATATCACAGGTAATAATGGAGAGATGGCAGAAATATTAAATAATTATTTTGCTTCAGTATTTACCAGGGAGATAGAACAGGTGGACATGACATTGGATGATAAGATCAGTAATGAGAGAAGTGCATTGAAAATAAAGAGGGGATATAATAAACTAACCAAACTGAGGATAAAATCCTTGGTCCGGATGGATTGCACACATTTTAAAATAAGCTAGGGAAGAGATAGCAGAGGCCTTACTGCACATATTTAATAATTAGATATAAAAAGGTGTAGGGCCAGAGGACTGGCGAATAGCTAACGTAACACCAATATTTAAGAAGGGGGACAGAACATGTACAGGGAATTATGG
Organism: Pristiophorus japonicus; assembly: GCF_044704955.1. Classification (NCBI taxonomy): domain Eukaryota; kingdom Metazoa; phylum Chordata; class Chondrichthyes; family Pristiophoridae; genus Pristiophorus; species Pristiophorus japonicus. Next base: position 26,359 of record NW_027254752.1, read on the forward strand.
ACTAATCAGCTTAACATCGGTGGTAGGAAAAATAATGGAATCCCCACGAAAGGAGAAAATAAAAGAACATCTAGGAACTAAAAATATAACGAATAGTCAGCCTTAGATTTCAAAAGGGAAAATCTTGCTTGACCAACCTTATTGAATTTTTTGAGGTGGTAACAGAGAGACAATGGTAATGCAGTCGAAGCAAGTTATCTAGATTTCAAAAGGCCAATTAGAGGACATTAATAAACTTGCAGAATGGACATATAATTGGCAAATAAAGTTCAACACAGATAAATGTGAGATATTACATTATAGTAGGAAGAATAGGGAGGTCACTTATTACTTGGAGGGCGAGAGTCTAGGTGCGGTTGAGGAACAAAGAGATCTTGGAGTACAAATCCCTAAAAGTTGTGACACAGGTTAGCAAGGCCATAAAAAGGCAAACCAAGCACTAGGGTATATTTCTAGAGGATAGAATTGAAAAGTAGGGAAGTTATACTAAACTTGTATCGAACCCACACTTGAGTACTGTGTACAGTTCTGGACGCCATATTATAAAAAGGAGGGGCACTGAAGATGGTGCAGAAGATTTACAAGGATGGTTCATCATCATCATCCTGAGGGTAGAAGATGCCTGTGCGTGGATTACCACACAGGCTTAACAGAGCAAGGTCTTGGTCCAGTGGCAAGGATTACCCAAGACGGCTGGAGACCTGCTCTGCCGCACGGACCTAGTGCGCACACATATCGCAGTGTAGGCTGGCCCGTGCTGCCCCTGTCCCCGAACTTATGCCTCTCCTGGGCCCCGATCACATCCCTCCAGTCTCTCGCCGCTCCTTCGCCCGACCTCGCTGCTTCTGCTGTATCTGCCCACACTCCAATCACCGACCTGGACTTTGATGACATCAATCTTCGCTGCCGTCGCAGCTCGTGCAGGCGTTGTGTACGTTGCTGTTCACAACGGACAAGGTGTACGTTGCTGTACAAAGTTTAACTCATTAATAGAATTTGCTCTCACTTTACATTTAACCATCTTTTTAGTCTCCTGTTCTATTGATTCCCTTGCCATCAATGTGCTCCATTACTTTATTCTTTCCTATGCTCTCTTTTCCTGTTTTATTTATATTTAGGCTGGTTATGTTTCTTGTAGACACCTTCCCCCTTCTTACTAGTTTAAAGCTTTTGCCACCTCCCTTTTCACCCTTTCCGCTGGGACAAGGGTCCCATCCCGGTTCAGGTGGAGCCCATCCCATTGGTACAGCTCCTTCCTGCCCCAGAAAGGAGTTGCACCGATGCCAGTGTCCCATGAAAAGGAACACCTCTTGCCCTCACCAACCCTTTATAACCATGTGTTAATTCTCCTGATCCGTCTGCCTCTATGTCAATTTGCAGAGATTATTACCCTCGAGGTCCTGTTTTTTTTTTAAAATTTAGAGCCCATCCTGATGCTTTCAGCAGGACCTCCTCCCTGTTCCTATGTCATTTGTTCCAACATGGACCACAACAATTGGATTTACCCCCACCCTTTCCAAGTTTCTCTCCAGCTGCCGTGACATATCCCTTACCCCGGCACCAGGTAGGAAACGTACTTCAAAATTCTCATTCTTGGGTGCAGACGACGCTATCTATCCCTCTGATTATATAGAGTCCCCTATCACTACCACATTTCTATTCTGCTGCCCCCCCACACCCCCCGGGCAGCCTTCTAAGCCAAGGTGCCTTGGTCTGCATTGTGGCTGTCCTCCTGCAGTCTTTCTCCTTGCCCTCACAGGTATATGTTGGACAGGATCAGCTGATTGACAGTTAACTGCCACTGGCAGGCAACTTCTGTTGACTAGTTTTAAAGTTCTAAGTTCAAATCAAAATGTTAAACTAAATTTCACTTCATACAGCTTCTACTTACCCAATACTTACCAGAAATTCCACTCTTTCCAAATTCCCAAATAAACCACTCCGTTCAAGAAATTAGTGCTCTGCAGAAATTAGTGCGTGTTGGAGATTTTAAAAAGTTTAAAATTAAAATTCTCTACTTTTTCTGTCCCTTTCTAAATCTCATTCGTCTTTTCCAATCTATTTTGCTTTCTGTAGATGATTTAAATCTAATTTATACTTCCTGCTTTATTGTTACTGGTTTAGACTCGGGGTGTCGCGGTAAGGATTCTTCAATCTGATTGGTTGAAGAGCCACACTGTACCTTGTACCACATATGCCACAGATCTCCTGTAGAGGGCATTGCACTGCATTAGGCCAATTCTCTGCTCAGAAGCTCGAGAAAATGTTGTGGGCAACTGTCAGCGAGATGAACGATGAATGCTGTTCCTTCGCCACTGACCGCAAAATCCGGGCCATTCTCCAAGGTTGGAAAACCAATTGCATCCTACTATTCTGTGGTGCTCTAACATGCTGCACCATCCCATGTTTCATTTACTTCACAAGAAACTACTTTGGAACTATTAACTGTCAGTGCAACACAACTGTATCGCTAAATGATTGTGGGCCTCCAACATCCTCATTAGCTAAATTGAACCTGCAGCATAGTATTGTGCAATTATGTTTACCTGCGGTGTTGGTTCCTTTTCTGGCATTGGTCCAAAATGATTCAGAATTTGAGTTCTCATATTGTCCTTGAGGGAATTAAACCAAGTGAAAGCTTGGTCATATATGGAGTCAGACAGACAGACAAGTTCACTATACTCTTCTCCTTCCACCTGTTAAAACCAGAAAAATAAACCATTTAAAGGAAAATGAACAAATCATCAAAAAAGGTAGGAACAGCTTTTGGTAAAATTTGACAACATTCTTGCACAATAAATTTGGTAGCTACATCAGTTTCAAAATGTTCAACCTGTATGGAACTCCCTTACATTAGCGTATCCCAATTTAGAGAAACTATTTGTTATAAAATTACTACTCATTTGCAGTTGAAACTTAATCTTACTGTTCAGCCCCAAGCAGTAAAATCCACTTCCAAGTGAAAGAAAAATCCATGGGGCTGAAATTGGTCAATAAAGATGGTCCGCCCATTTCTCGGCAGTATGTCGTTTCATATCGCCGAGACTGAAGGCGACAAAATTGGTGAAAAAATTTGGCATTATGTCGGCGGTCAGTCTGCATGCATCTTAGTAGTCTGTTGATGAGCGGTGTGGCACGGAACTGCGCATGCGCAAATCTTTTTCCCTCAATTTTTTTCTCAAGCGTTTTCAGGGGTCAGGGGTCACCCACGCATGCGCAGTGAGTGGAGGAGAGAGCGGGAGAGCACGGAGCAGCAAGGTAGTCGAAGGCCAGAGAGTTTGAAAATAGATAAGCACAGTGGAAAAAAATTGGCACCAACGAATAATTGTTCAGTTTCAACACAACAGGTATCTAAGAAGGGAAAATGAATTATGCCAATGTTATGTATGCAACCCTATGTAACCAATATTATACCGCCACCAGAGGGCGTACTTGTTGGAGTCCCAAGGGATCCCAGCATCCCTTGGGAGCACTGTATACAAGCAGGCCTTCCATGCTGTACCGGCACTCGAGTTAGAATAAAGAAACTAAGGTCACACTTACTCACGTCGACAGTACTCAGTTACATTACTTTATTATGGACACAACTGGCGACGAGATAACGAACCATCACGCGAAAATGCAGAGAACTGTTGATATCCTGGAGAAATTCTCAGAAGGGGATGATTGGGAGGCCTTCGTGGAGTGACTCGACCAATACTTTGTGGCCAATGAGCTGGAAGGGGACGAGTACGCTGCCAAACGAAGGGCGATCCTCCTCACCGTCTGCGGGGCAACAACCTATAGCCTCAAGAAGAATCTTCTTGTTCCGGTGAAACCAACAACCAAATCATATGAAGAACTGTGTACGCCGGTCCGGGAGCACCTAACTCCGAAGGAGAGCGTTCTGATGGCAAGGTATCGATTTTACACAGGTCAGCGGTCTGAAGGCCAGGAAATGGCAAGCTACATCGCCGAACGAAGGCACCTTGCAGGACATTGCGAATTCGATGGATTCCTGGAGCAAATGCTAAGAGACTTTTTTGTGCTTGGTATTGGCCATGAGGTTATCTTTCGCAAACTATTGACTGTTGAAACACCGAACCTAAGCAAAGCCATACGATAGCCCACGCATTTATGTCCACCAGCGATAACACCAAACAAATTTCGCAGCATAGCGGTTTCGGCAAGTGCTGTACACAAAGTAACGTCGTTTTCAGGCAGGAATGCATAGGGCAGAACGTACACGCCTGCAGCTGCACGACCTCAGATGACCTAGAGTCCACCATCAAACGTTAACTGCCTCGCATTAACACCTTGTTGGCGCTGCGGAGGCGATCGAGCCCATCAATGCCGCTTCAAACACTATGGCTGCAAAGGCTGTGGAACAATGGGACACCTCCAACGAACGTGCAGACGAGATGCAAATCCTGAAAACCACCATGTTGCAGAGGAAGATCGATCCATGGCGGATCAAACTGAACTAGAGACTCAAACCAAGGAGGCAGAAGTGTACGGGGTACACACCTTCACCACAAAATGTCCACCGATCATGTTAAAAGTCGAACTGGACGGAATTCCAGCATCCATGGAACTGGACACAGATGTGAGTCAGTCCATGATGACCAAAAAGGCTTTCGACAGGCTGTGGTGCAACAAGGCACACAGGCCCAAGCTGAGCCCCATTCATACCAAGCTGAGAACTTACACTAAAGAGCTGATCCCTGTAATTGGCAGCGCAGCAGTAAAAGTCTCCTATGATGGAGCAGTGCACAAACTCCCACTGTGGATTGCACCGGGAGATGGCCCCACGCTGTTCGGCAGAAGCTGGCTAGGGAAAATCCGCTGGAACTGGGACAACATCCGGCGCTTTTGTCCATCAACGACACCTCGTGCCCAGGTTCTGTGCAAGTTTCCGTCGTTGTTTGAGCCAGGCATCAGAAGTTTCTCAGGGGCAAAGTTGCAGATGCATTTGCTTCCCGGTACACGACCCATCCTCCACAAGGCACAGGCGGCGCCATACATGATGCGAGAGAAAGTGGAGATCGAGCTGGAGGCGCTGCAACTAGAGGACATCATCGTGCCGGTAGAGTTCAACGAGTAGGACAGTCTGATTGTTCCGGTCCTCAAGGGCGATGGCACGGTCAGAATTTGTGGGGACTATAAAGTAATGGTTAACCGTTTTTCGCTGCAGGACCAGTACCCGCTACCCAAGGCAGACGACCTATTTGCGACCTTGGCTGGAGGAAAGACGTTCACCAAGTTGGACCTGACCTCGGCCTACATGACGCAGGAGCTGGCGGAATCTTCGAAAGGCCTCACCTGCATCAACATGCACAAAGGTCTGTGCAATAGATGCCCGTTTGGGATTCAACCGGCCGTGGCTATTTTTCAAAAGCATCATGGAGAGCCTGCTAAAGTCAGTTCCGCGCACCGTGGTTTTCCAGGATGACACAAAGGTCGGGACACCATCTAACACTTGCAGAACCTGGAAGATGTTCTAAGTCGGCTAGATCATGTGGGACTCAGGTTGAAACGCTTGAAGTGTGCTTTCCTGGCGCCAGAGGTTGAGGTCTTAGAAAGAAGAATCGCGGCAGACGGAATCAGACCCACCAACGCCAAGACGGAGGCCATCAAGAAAGCGCTGAGACCACAGCATGTGATGGAGCTGCGGTCGTTCCTGGGACGACTAAATTATTTTGGTAATTTCCTACTCTGATTAAGCACCTTGCTAGAACCCCTACATGTGTTGCTACGCAAGGGAGATGACTGGGTATGGGGGAAATCACAAGAGGCTGCTTTTGAGAAAGCCAGAAATCTGTTATGTTCCAACAAACTGCTTGCCCTGTATGAACCGTGTAAACGTTTAGTACTAGCTTGCGATGCGTCTTCGTACGGAGTCGGGTGTATGTTACAACAAGCAAACGAATCGGGAACATTGCAGCCAGTCGCTTATGCGTCCAGGAGTTTGACCATGGCCAAAAGGGCCTACAGCATGATTGAAAAATAAGTTCTGGCATGAGTTTACAGGGTAAAAAAGAATGCACCAGTATCTGTTTGGGCTTCAGTTCGAGTTAGAAACTGACCATAAGCTGTACATAGCTATCCTCAGAGAGCAAAGGTATCAATACCAATGCCTCTGCTCGCATCCAAACATGGGCGCTCATGCTGTCTACATATAACTATGTAATCTGCCACAGGCCAGGCACAGAGAACTGCGCTGATGCTCTGTCGGCTACCATTGCCCACCACCGGGGTGGAAATGGTACAGCCTGCAGACTTGCTCTTGGTGATGGATGCATTTGAAAACGAAGAGTAACCAGTTACGGCTCGCCAGATCAGGACCTGGACCAGCCAGGATCCTTTACTGTCCCTTGTTTAAAAAAAAAAGTGTCCTTCACGAGAGCTGGTCCAGCGTCCCAGCAGAGATGCATGAAGAGATCAAGCCGTTCCAGCGGCGCAAAGACGAAATATCCATACAGATGGATTGTCTTTTGTGGGGTAATCGCGTGGTTTTGCCCAAGAAAGGCAGAAAAACGTTCATACGCGACCTACACAGTACTCACCCAGGCATAGTAATGATTAAAGCTATGGCCAGATCCCATGTGTGGTAGCCCGGCATCAACTCAGATTTGGAGTCTTGCGTGCGTCAACTGAGCAATGCACCTAGGGAGGCACTGCTAAGTTTGTGGTCATGGCCCTCCAAACCGTGGTCTAGGATCCATGCTGACTTTGCTGGCCCGTTTCTAGGCAAAATGTTTTTGGTTGTAGTGGATGCGTATTCAAAATGGATTGTGTGTGTCATAATGTCTGTAAGCACGTGCACTGCCACCATTGAAAGCCGACGAGCCAGGTTTGCCACACATGGTCTGTCTGATGTCCTTGTCAGCGACAATGGGCCGTGCTTCACCAGTGCTGAATTCAAGGAATTCATGACCCGCAATGGGATCAAGCACATCACATCTGCCTCGTTCAAGCCCGCATCCAAAACGGGCAGTCCAAACCATCAAAGTTTGAAATGCGTGTCGGAAGGCTCCCTGCATACCCGCCTGTCCAGAGTCCTGCTCAGCTACCGTACCAGACCCCACTCGCTCACCAGGGTTCCCCCAGCCGAGCTGCTCATGAAAAGGCCGCTCAAAACAAGGCTCTCCGTTGTCCACCCTGATCTCCATGATCATGTCGAGGACAGGTGGCATCAACAAAGCATGTACCATGATCGCGGAAATTTGTCACGCGATATTGAAGTCAATGATCCTGTATTTGTACTCAACTATGGACATGGTCCCAAATGGCTTGCTGGCACTGTCATAGCCAAAGAAGGGAGTAGGGTGTTTCAGGTCAAACTCGCAAATGGACTAACTTGCAGAAAGCATTTGGACCAAACCAAACTGTGATCCACGAGCAACCCAAAGAGGACACCACCAACTTCGACCCTCAGACACACACACAAGTGGCAACCGACATCACGGTTGACCACGAAGCCAAACTCACCATCCCCAGCAGCTCAGCCGCCCAGCCAAGAACCAACCAACTCGCCTACACCTGCATTTGTACCGAGACGATCGATGAGGGAGCGAAAGGCCCCAGATCGTCTCACCCTGTAAATAAGTGTACTATTGACTTTGGGATGGAATGATGTTATGTATGCAACACTATGTAACCAGTATTATACCGCCATCAGAGGGCGTACCTGTTGGAGTCCCAAGGGATCCCAGCATCCCTTGGGAGTACTGTATATAAAAGCAGGCCTCCCATGCCGTACCGGCACTCTGGAATTAGAATAAAGGAACTAAGGTCACACTTACTCACATCTACAGTACTCAGGTACATTACTTTATTATGGACACAACATCCAATATTAAAGAAAACATCCAAGCGCAGAAATATCGAGGAGGAGGGGAGGTTGAGGGTGCCTCCTTTCGATGAAACGGAGTTACTTGCCCTTCTGGAGCACATCACTGAGAGGTACTCCGACCTCACTAAGGGTGGTCATGGAAAGCCCCTCCCAAAGGAGTACAACTGAATTTGGGACGAGATCAGGGAGGTACGAAAAGTACGATGGTGCGCACCGGGGAAAGGTGCCTTAAGAGGTGACACGACCTGGTGAAGGTTGCCAGAGTAAGTAATTATTTTATTTAGGCCTCCCCCCGCCCCCCCAATGTGCTATGTACAATGTAAATGTAGGTTCAGTGTCACCTGGATGATATTTATCTTAATGTTACAGCGATGTAGTTGTGCTTTTCAGGCAATGACAAAAGGATCAACACTGTGTGTGTGTGTTTTAACCATGTTAAATGGATTGAAAATTTATACTTTGATTCACTTTCCTTTCTGCAGAGGAAGACATCTGCAACAGTGGCCGATCAGCATCACCACGGTGGGGGAGGAGGAGGAGGCTCCACAATCCAGGAGCCGCTTACTGATATCAAGATCCATGCCCTGTCCCTGGTTGGGGATAACAACCGTGCTATCACCGGCATTGGAGCTGACCCACTAACACAAGATGGCAAGTTGAAAATACAGTCTGTGTTGTGGTCCGATCATGTCATGTAATCTAACTAACTGTAATGTTGGCCTGATGTAATGTAATGCAAGTTTATTGCATCATAGGCAGTCCCTCGGAATCGAGGAAGACTTGTTTCCACTCCTAAAGTGACTTCTTTGGTGGCTGAACATTCCAACACGCGAGTCACAGACCCGGTCACAGGTGGGACAGATATTAGTCGGGGGAAGGGGGTGGTGGCACTGATTTACCACACGCTCCTTCTGCTGCCTGCGCCTGACCTCTTCACGCTCGCAACGTTGAGATTCGTAGAGCTCAACGCCCTCCTGGATGCACTTTCTCCATCTAGGACGGTCTTCGGCCAGGGTCTCCCAGGCGTCAGTGGTGATGTCGCACTTCACCAGGGAGGCTTTGAGGGTGTCCTTGTTACGTTTCCTCTGCCCACCTTTGGCTCGTTTGCCATGAAGGAGCTCCGCATAGAGCAGTTGCTTAGGGAGTCTCGTGTCTGGCGTGCCCAGCGAAGCTGATCGAGTGTGGATGGAGCTTCAATGCTGGGCATGTTGGCCTGGGCGAGGACACTGATGTTGGTGTATCTGTGCTCCCAGGGGATTTGCAGGATCTTGGAGACATCATTGCTGATATATCTCCAGCGACTTGATGTGTCTTCTGTAAGTCATCCATGTCTCTGATCCATACAGGAGGGCGGGTATTACTACAGCCCTGTAGACCATGAGCTTGGTGGTAGGTTTGAGGGCCTGGTTTTTGAACACTCTTTTCCTCAGGCAGCTGAAGGCTGCTCTGGCGCACTGGAGGAGATGTTGAATCTCTGCATCTATGTCTGCCTTTGTTGACAAGAGGCTCCCGAAGTATGGGAAGTGGTCCACGTTGTCGAGGGCTGCGCCGTGAATCTTGATGACTGGGGTGCAGTGCTGTGTGGCGAGGACAGGCTGGTGGAGGACCTGTGTCTTACGAATGTTAAGCGCAAGTCCCATGTTTTCATATGCCTCGGTGAATATATCGACTATATCCTGGAGTTCAGCCTCAATGTGTGCAGACGCAGGCATCGTCCGCGTACTGCAGTTCAACGACAGAGGTTTGAGTGGTTTTGGACCTGGTCTGGAGGCGACGTAGATTAAACAGCTTCCCACTGGTTGTCGTTTAGTTCCACTACAGCAGGGAGCTTGTTGACAGTAAGGTGGAGCATGGCAGCGAGGAAGATTGAGAAGAGGGTTGGAGCGATGACGCAGCCCTGTTTGACCCTGGTTCGGACGTGGAATGGGTCTGTAACGGATCCACTGGTAAGGATCACGGCCTGTATGTCATCGTGGAGCAGGCGAAGGATGTTGACAAACTTTTGGGGGTACCCAAAACGGAGGAGATTGCTCCATAAGCCCTCAAGGTCATAGTGTCAACGGCCTTTGTAAGATCGAAAAAGGCCATGTATAAGGGCTGGCGCTGCTCCCTGCATTTTTCCTGCAGTTGTCGTGCTGCAAAGATCATGTTCGTTGTTCCCCGTAGGGGACGAAATCTGCACTGCGATTCCGAGAGGAGCTTCTCGGCCCCAGGGAGAAGATGGTTGAGGACTCTAGCGACAAGCTTCCCAGTGGTTGATAGCAGGGAGATTCCCCTGTCGTTGCCGCAGTCGGATTTGTTCCTCTTTTTAAAAAATGGACAAGATCACTGGAGCCGAGATCTCCCGGCATGCTCTTCTCCTTCCAAATGAGAGAGGAGGTCATGTATCCACGCCAACAGTGCCTCTCCGTCATATTTTAGCAGGAATTCCATCCGCTCCCCTAGCCGAGTTATTCTTGAGCTGTTTTATGGCTTTGCCTACCTCGTGCCTTGGCCTGATGTAATGCAAGTTTATTGCACTGTAATGTTGGCCTCATGTAATGCAATTCATATATGTATTCTGTCTGCAATATGTAATGCAGTACTGCAGCAGTGGACATTAAGACTGCGATAAGTCACTGTACTATGTACTAATGTAACCCTTACTCCTTCCCTGCTGTCAAGCTTTTTTAAATGTTGTTTTGTACTTCCAGACTTCAATGATTCAGACCAGTGACACCGACAACAGACCCACTGCCTCCACCTCTGGCTTCACCCAGCCCTCTCCTAACGAGGAAGAAGAACAGGAAGAGCCGCTGATCAGCTGACTGTGGAAGCGGAGCTGGTGTTGGAGACAGAAGAGAATGCACCAGCTCCATGTGGGACAACTAGAACATCCTCCACTACCACGGAGTTTATATTGATGGAATTTCATCCATGGATCCTCTGATTCTGCCAGACCAAGCCGTGCGTAGCAAGGCACCCCCAGTGTTGCAGCGCCTTTGCCGCAGCGACGGAGGTTGGTGGCTATAGGCATGTACCAGGACACGGTGTGTCTGTCACAGGCCAGCATCAACATAGGTCTAGAGCTGCTCAAGGCCATGACTACAGTAGCCACTAACATTGCGGCTCTATCAGAGCGGCAATCGAAGGAAAAGTTGCGTATGATCACCTCAATGGAGCTTTGCAGCAATCGACAGGATCAGAACATGGTGCGGAACAGAACCCCCATGTGCCATAGTAGTCAGGTCGGCAGCACCCGAGGGTGGGGAGCTGACATTTCCCAGCTCAGAAGCCTCGCCTTCCACATCGCGAGCTTCTCGAGGCCCCAGATATTGTGCCTGCAATGTCTCACTCCTCTCCCCAACGACAGTACCAGCACTTGGGGTGTGGTGCTGGATGCTGGCTTGGTATATACCCGAGGAGATCCATGCCCACGGGCACTGTGAAAGGGAAGGGCGGCAGTAAGAAGGGAGGAGGTGAGGAGAGAGAGAGAGAGAGAGAGAGAGAGAGAGAGAGAGAGAGAGAGAGAGAGAGAGAGAGAGAGTAGTCCCAAGGGTGGTGTACCACACGGCCACGGAAGGGGCAAAGGGCATGGGCGGGGAAAGTAAAGGATTTGTTCTTAAAAAAGTTATAAAATGTTTGTTAAAGTTGGTATTTAAGTTTTGTAAGTTTTGTTAGTTTTTAAATTAACGTTGTAAAAAGTTAATTTTTTTTTTTACAATGTTTGGAAATTGCATATTTTAACATTTTTAGATAAACGTTTGAACTGAATTTAATCACTTGTACAGTGTCAAACATTTGGGGTAACAGTCATCAGGGTCCCAAAATGCAGCTCTCCCCATTCAAGCAAAGCAGTCATTTATCAGCTTCTGACATAACAATTTTGCAGTGGCATACGCTCTGGGTGCCCGCTGCTGTGGTATTGGTGGTGGTGCCATGGGCTCATCTACAAGTTCCTAGTCATCCTCCTGCCCCTCATTGCCCTCTGCTTCCTCCTCAGTCTCCTGCACTTTCTCCTCAGGTGGTCCCGCAATACCCTGTGGCAATTCCTGTCCCCGCATTGATTGCTAAATTATGCAACATGCAGCACACCACTGTGAACTTAACCTGCTCAGGGTAGTATTGCAGCCTGCCTCCAGAGTGGTCCAAGCGTCGGAAGCGCTGCTTCAGCACTCCAATTGTCTTTTCAATTATGTTACATGTGACTATATGGCTTTTATTGCATCATTGCTCGGGTTCTGCAGAGGGAAGGGTCAAGAGCCAGGTAGCGAGGCTGTACCCTTTGTTACCCAGCATTTATCTTGTGGCTCAGACTTCAACATGTCAGACACAGTGCTCTCCCGCAAGATATGCGCATCATGGATACTCCCTGGAAAGTTGGCATTCGCTGCCATTATCCGCAGTGTTTGAGGGAGTGAAATCCCTTACGGTTTCGGTACACCTCCACCTCCTGTAATGGTGCTCGCAGGGCAATATGGGTACAGTCAATAGCACCCTGCACCTGGGGGAAGCTGGCAATGCGTACAAATCCGAAAGCCCCGTCACTCTGAGCCTCCCTCGTCATTGGGAAGTTTATAAATTCCATCCGGCATGCATAGTGCTTCGGTTACCTGTTGAATGCACCGATGAGTAGCGTACTGAGAAATAGCGCATATGGCCCCAGCTGATGATTGAAAAGACCCACATGCATAAATGGAAAGTGCCACAATCACCATCTCGACAGAGTGCAGTAATATTGTTGCCAACGGGCTGCAGGTCTGCCTTAATGAGCTGGCAATTCTCAGTGATGACCACTTTTCAGAAGCGCAGCCTTCAGACACACTGTCGATCGGTCAGGTCCAAGAATGAGCACTATGCATGCCAGATGGATCTCTCTGAAGATCCTTTGCGGGTAAGGGCTCCTGCTGCAATTCATTATTCTGCGACCTCTTCCACGAGCTTTATAACTCTGCTCACAATAAACTTCCTCACATCTGGTTCCTCCATTACACAGATTCTCATCAATACAGGCTGTCATCAATACAGGCTGAGATAACACAGGCCCCATTCTTTGTAAATCTCTGCAATATTTTTCGTTCAAAAAAATAAAATGCCTTTCTATCTTAATAACTCAGTAATAGTAAATATACCTTTTCCAATTAAAATCGCAGTCTAAAATTACTTTTCACCTCAGATTCAGAGCTGCGGCTTTAGCTGATAAGTTCCCGATTTCCAAAATGGTGGCTACGTGCGCTCCGCCCATTCCTGGCCACTTACCATCACGTAAAACCACCGTTTCCAGGACAGTATGCAGCTCCGGTGGTATATCGGCGGTATGCGATGAAAATCGCACTTTTTGGGCGATCCGCGGGCGGTACTGCATGGCGGACGGTGTGCATACCACTCGGCGTTATGTCATTGATGAATATTCCGCCCAGCAGTATGTAGCTGTTTTCTGATCAAAATTGCCCTTTTGGGCGGTACGTCGACCAATTTCGAGCCCATGTCTCCAGTTGTAATATATGCACTTGTGAGTATGCTCAGTTTTGTAGAGCTATTGTAGGCATGGCCTATTCACTTGGGAGCTGTGGAGAGAGGAGCTGCTGCAACTGCTCCTGCCTGTAGGCCTGGAAACCTGTGTGTAGGAAGAGGAGGAGGGAGGGGCCTACTGCATTCAAACATCCTGAGGGAGAAGAGGAGAGCAACTGCTACAGAGAGTTGGAGAGAGGGGGAAAGAACTCAAAAAATCAACTGGAAATATCACCAGTGTGGAAAGAGGGAGAGCCATTATCCAAACGGTGGGGGGAGGAAAGAAAATAAACTCGAAGGTCGGAACATCGTGGGAGAGGTTCGTGTGTGTGTGTGTCTTGCTAAAAACTAGGCCCCACACACCACTAAAGCACCCCTCCCCCATTGCCTGGTCCAGGTTAGCTATAGCTACCTGGATGAAGATTCATTAACATCCTAATTAACATCGTTGGGTGTACTGTGCCTGGGTAGTTCCAGCTATCCCTGGTGGAGACATCTTCTCCCCATACCAGAAAACGGTGTTTTGTTTTTTCCATCCAGGGAGTGCACCCCTGCAAACACCCACCCAAAGCTGTGAGGGGAGACCTGCTCTCAGCTTTTTTTCTCTCTCTCTCCCATCGTATTTAAATATATATATAAAATAAAAACAAGACAACTGAGCAGAGGGAAAAAGGCCCCTCCCCAATCATTAAGTAGGGGAGAGGTGTGCCTTAAGAGCTCCCTCTGCTCAATAACAATAAGGCCAATTAAGATCCATCAGGCCTGTGACTTTGGGGTGAATGTAGCCTATAATAGCGGCCCCATCTATGCCGGTGGCAGGCCAGCAACATATGCGCGCGTGGTGTCCGCAGCCATGGCGCCACCTGTGCCTCCTGCTGCCCCGCCACCATTTAAACTCATTACAAAAAAAAACACTGTCAAGAGCTACACTCACCCAACATGAGCATCGAAGGAGTGTGCGAGGGCAATGGCTGGGGTTGTCAGCCCCTCGGCCACTGTCGCAGCCTCCAAGATGTCCGGCAAGGCTGAGTTCTTCCTGGGGTCGGAGCCGGCGGTGTCTCTGGCCCTTGAAAAACCAAAGGGGGGGGCGGAGCCAGGGGCTTTGGCAGACACGGGGGTCTCCCTGCCTCCGCGCGCCCCCCACTCAAAAAAGGGGACACCGCTTTAATGAAGCAGAACAACGTATCTCCACGGAAGAGTTGGTGCCTGTCGCCCCCCACTAGTGCTCCCAAACTGCGCCGAAGGCGGAGGGGGCGGGGGGTCCGTCCCCGGGGATGGCAAGACAGCCGAGGCTGCCCAGCTCTGCCTCCTGGGGATAGGGAAGATCTGCCTGTTGCAGGGGGGGGGCGCGGAGCCACCGAAAGAATGTGTCACCGCCAGGTCGAGCGTCCCGGGGACTGAGGTGGGCGAGGCCAAAAAGACCAAACCTGAGCCCACCCAGCCAATAACCAACATCCCCCAGTATTTGCTCGAGCTGGCAGAAAAACCAAAAGAAAAACAAGCAATTTCCTGAACACCCACCCGTTGGGCCACGGGGAGGGTGGGCAACCCCAATCTTCGCCCCCAACTTTGGAGCCCGGGAACCCCCGTTCGCTTTCTGACCCGGCTTGACAACAAAAAGAGCCCAAGGGGACTCCTCTGCCGACGATCCTGGGTTGGGATCGGGGCAGAGCTATCGCCAGATGGTGCGGCTGGGGCTGTTTGCTGTACCCCATGCGGTCGACGGACTGGCTGCTGGCGGCGATCTCCCGGAGGGGGATGGGGACTCGGTGGAGGGTGTGGGAGAAGATCTGGAGTCCATCACCAGTGAGGTGGTGGATGTCCTCGTGCCTGCCGCTGAGTCCCCCCCTCATTCCTGCCAAGGAACTCCGCGGCTTTTTGGCACAATGCCAGGGTCGGCGAAAATCGAGCCCATTTGGCCCTGGACAAATGGTCCGAGCCAGCGCTGCTCATCAGGTCCATTAAAATCATGGCCAAGGACAGGCCCTTATCAAATCCGCAAAGCCTTGAGCTGCGCCGGCTCAGAACGTTCCTCGCTGGGTTGCTGAGGGAGTGGAGATCATCAAACGACTCCGCTCCCCCCACCAAGGTAGATTAAGTTAGAGGTTGCACTATGCTTTTGCCAAGAAGATAACCATAGCCAGCCTCATCAACGACGGCAGAGGCACGCCGTAGATTTAACAATTTTTCGCTCCTTCAGGAGGGGACTATGTGGTGTGCTTCCTGCAAGAAACCCACACCGTTCCGGGAGACGAAGCCACGTGGCTCCTGGAATGAAAAGGAGAGGTCCGCATGAGCCTCACTGCCACTTCTTGTGGGGTGGCCATCTTGCTGGGCCCACATTTTCAGCCAGAGATCTTGGGGGTCGAGGAGCCTGTGCCAGGCCATGTCACGGCTCACCTGGGGGATGTGTCACTCCATCTCGAGAATGTGTACGCCCCTCAGCCCGGCCTGCAACAAGCACGCTTCTTCGAAAAAATGCCCACTCTTGGCTCCGTCGACATCGGTGACTGCATTGTCCTCTTGGGGGGGGGGGGGGGGGGGGGATTTTAACTGCACCCGAAGCGAAGGAATGCTCCGGTGCTTGCAGAGCATGACTGTGATGGTGAAGTTGAGGGACCTGGTCAGGTCCTTCGACTTGGTGGACGTCTGGCGATATCTCCATCCAGACTCCAGTGCCTTTACTTGGGTGAGGCCTGGAAGAGGATGGTCCAGAATTGACTGCCTTTACGTGTCTCGGGCGCAAGTCTCCTGCGTTCCGGCGGCCGGCGCCGTGCTCGGACCACTGGTGTGGGCGGAGCTCATTTTGCTCCGCGCAAGGACGAGATCCGCGTATTGGCACTTTAACAACCTGCTGCTGGAGAATGAGCGGTTCCAGGACTCGTTCTGTCGTTTCTGGGCCGACTGGAGAAGGAAGCGGAGGGGCTTCCCGCCTTGAGGTTAGGATGGGAAGTGGGCAAGACAGAAGAGGTGGACGTGAGCCAAGAGTATGCGAGGGGGTCGACCAAGAAGCGGGCGGCCAGGGTGGGGCACCTGGAAAAGGAGGTGCTCTACCTGGAATCCCGTCTCGGTCAAGTCGTCGAGGACCCGGCCCTGCGGGCGGTGTACGAAGCGAAGAAGGCTGCGCTGAAGCCTGCAGTTTGTCAGATCCCCAGGCACATTCGTGAGGTTGCGTATCCGGTTCCTCTGGGAACTGGACCTCAGCTCCCCCTTCTACTCACTGGAAAAAAGACAGGGGGTCCGCAAGCAGCTCTCGACGCTGCTGGCCGACGACGGATCTCTTGTCTCGGATCCGGAGGGCCCCGAGACTATTACAGGGCTCTGTTCTCTCCGGATCCGTCCAGCGAGGAAGCGTAGAGTTTTGTGGAAGGACCTGCCGAAGGTCGGCCCGGAGGGCGCCGGAAATCTGGACGCTCCGCTAAGCTTGGCGGAGCTAACCGCTGCCCTCGATCAGCTCGCGAGGGGAAAGGCCCCAGGGCTGGACGGGCTGACCGCGGAGTTCCACAGGGCGTTCTGGGACGTCTTGGGGGGCGACTACGTGCGGGTCCTGTGGGAAGGTCTGGCGACTGGGGAGATGCCCCTCTCTTGGCGCAGGGCAGTCATCGTCCTGCTGCCTAAGAAGGCGATCTCCGCCTACTTAAGAACTGGCGCCCAGTCTCCCTCCTCAGCATGGATTACAAAATCGTCACCAGGGTGATGTCTGCTCGCCTTGGCGCCGTGCTGGACCACATGATCCACCCCGACCAGTCCTGCACAGTCCCGGGCCGGACAATCTACGATTTCATCCATTTGGTCCGGGACCTGATCCACCATTCCCAGGAGGCTGGTCTGTCGGTCGCCTTCCTATCGCTGGACCAAGAGAAGGCATTCGACAGGGTGGATCACGAATATCTGCTTGGAACTCTGCACGCTTTCGGGTTTGGGGCGCATTTCGTCCACTGGATCCAACTTTTGTACGCCGCTGCAGTGTGTCTGATTAAGGTTAACGGGTGTTTGACAGCGCCCCTTCACTTTGGGAGAGGGATGCGCCAGGGATGTCACATATCCGGCCAGTTATATGCCATCTGCGTGGAGCCTTTCCTCTGCCTCTTGCGGAAGAGATTGACAGGACTGGCTCTGCAAGGGCTGGGCGTGGAGGTCGTCCTCTTGGTTTACGCCGATGACGTGCTCCTCATGGTCGGGGATCCCGTTGACTTGCGGAGGATGTGCGAGTGCCAGGAGATTTACTTGGCCGCATCTTCTGCCAGGATCAACTGGGAGAAATGTTCTGGACTCCTGGTGGGTCAGTGGCAAGTGGACTCCTTGCCAGAGGAGCTCAGGCTTTTTGCCTGGAGCACGACTCATCTCCTCTATCTGGGAGTCTACCTCAGCCCCGACGAGGAAGCCTGACCGGCAAACTGGAGGCCCAAATCACTGCTCGCCTAAGGCGCTGGACAGGTCTACTCAGAGTGCTGTCCTACAGGGGTCAAGCACTCGTCATAAACCAGCTGGTGGGCGCTATGCTGTGGTACCGGCTGGTCACTTTGACCCCTCTCCCTGCATTTGTTGCCAAGATACAGAAGCAGCTGGTGGACTTCTTCTGCAACAGGAAGTACTGGATCGCTGCTGCAGTTTTGAGTCTCCCGCTTAGGGAGGGCAGTAAGGCGTTGGTGAGAGTCAGCACCCAGCATGCGACTTTCCATCTTCCGACCCTACAGAGATACCTCTACGTCAAGCCCCCTCCTCGGTAGCGTGTGCTGGTGACGTATTTCTTCCGCCAGCAGTACAGCCTCAATTATGACACGCAGCTCCTGTTTGTGAGCCTGGGGGTTGTCAGGACCGCCATGCAGGGGCTGCCTGTCTTTTATCAGGAACTCAGTCTGGAACAGAGTCGTCACCAAGCGCAGCTCTACCCGGTCTGGAGTGGCGGCTGTCCTGCAGGAGCTGCTGCTCAGGAATCCATACCTCCACGATCGCAGTTTTAGGTGGCAGACTGACGAGAGGGCTGTGGCTGGCGAGGTGACCAGGGTCAGGGACCTGCTCGATGGCGGAGGAATGGGCTAGATGGCGCCAGACGTGCTGGCACAGCGCCTAAACTGGGCCGACGTCCAGCACGCAGCCAACGCCATTGAGTTGCTAATAACAGCACTGGACCCTGACTCCATTAGGTGTGTTGAGGAGGCTCAAGCACGTGGGGAGATCCCATCCGAACTGACCCCCAACCGGACGGAATTCCTCATCGGCACCAAGCTCAGAAACCTCCCTCGGGAGCCAGCGCCTCACAACTGGAGCCACCTCGGGGCAATCCCCTCTGGCCTTTCAATTCTGCGCGTAGGGGTTTCCTGTACGGGCTGCTCCTGCACACTGCACCTTGCCATCCTCGTCTGCTGTCCGGACATGCCATGGCGCACCATCTTGCCGTCCGGAGGAGGCGGGGGTCCCCAACGGAGTGCACTCTACGCGGGAGTCCTCCCGTTATTTATTGAGGACTTGGCCTGGAGGGTGGTGCACGGAGCAGTCCCGTGCAATAAGTTTTAAAAAGTCGGTTCATGGGCTCCCAGGCCGCCTGCAATTTCTGCGGTCTGGAAGAGTCCGTGTTCCATGTTTTTATTGAATGTGCGAGGTTGCAGCCCTATTCCATTATTTGAAGGGGCTGCTCCTCAAATTCTGGTTGCACTTCAGTCCCACTTGCCTGATCTTTGGGCACCCTGTGTGGAGGGGAGCGGGCAGGTCGGAAGGCCTCCTCGTGGGATTGCTCCTGGGCCAAGGGGGCCATCAGCCGGTCCAGGCAGAGGGCGGTCAAGGTGGTCGTTCAGCCCGACTGCCTGCCTCTCTTCCGTGATTACATCCGAGCCAGGGTGTCCCTGGAGATGTGTCCACTGGAGAGGTCGGCACCAGAGTGCATCATCATCCCCGGCAACCAAATTTTATTTTGATTTTAATGTCTAAAGTTTAATTTGTTTAAGTTGTCGGTTTTAGCGTCCCCCCCCCCCTTTTTTAGCCAGGGAGCACTTGTATAATTTGTGTTTTAGTGCCCTCAAAAAAAAAAAGGGGCACTTGAAAAGTTGAGTGTGCGCCTCCCCTTTAATAAAGGGGGCACTTGATTATTGGTGTCTATAAAAATAGTTGGAGCTGTTGCAATGAGTGGCTTAGCCAGTCACATGATGTTCACAAGACGCAATAAAACCCCCAATCAGTTGGGTCCAGGTCATACACGATGAGGTATGCAGTTGGGAATCTAGTGGATGAACTGGTAGTGTGTAGAATGTGTAGTATAACCCTTTTGTTAATAAACCAACTAGTTCTTAATAGCAATGTGATGCTATGAATTCTTAAGCAAAGGACCCATGAAACAAATACACCAGTCATGTGTTTAATTTCTGCAAACTCTTATTGAGAGAAGAGATGCTTAACGTATCCTAGTCACTCTAGTGTTATCAATTTGAAGGTCATCACAAGTATCCTACTTAAGATCAGTGCAAAACAAAATGACATCAAGTAAAATTCATCAGGGTAGAGTTTCCACTAGTTTTGTGCCCAGATACCAATGCAATCGGACAAACCGGCGCAACAGATCGGAGAATTTTAAGCACAAGTGAGTTGTGCCCAAAACCACTTATTCAAGATTCAAATTGCCTGGATCAGACCCTGATCACAAAACCAGCTATGATCCCAGATCAAAATTGCGACATTCCAATCATTTTCTTAAACGCACTAGCAAGTACATTTTAAAAGTTTTTCACATCAAATAATATTTAATTTACTAAGAAACAAACTAGTGTACACCAATGAAACTATTAAATGATTCAGTAGAGTTTTTTTTTAAACGTCATTTTCAGTGATTTTAAATCAGGTTACTTACATCTGGAGGGCTGGACAACCTTATTAAAAATGCTTATCTTTGCTGATAAACCCATTTTCAGCTGTATTAATAAAACTGCACCACCTTAAATACATCAAAACTGTACCACTTTAAATACATCAATGACTATTTAATAGAAAGAAAAAAATTACGTTCTATTGCACTGCCCGATTTGCTGGTTCATGGAAGATTTTAAGTTTGTGGTTATACAAATAAATTTTAGTGGAAACGTGAACTATAACCTAACCAACACAATTTCAAAATGCACTCTGGTTGCAATTTCTCCGTTTCTGCCCCATCATATTTATTGAAAATGTTAATAATTCAGATATTACCAATACCAATAGGGGGGTATGTGGCATGATGGTTATGATACTGGATTAGTAATCCAGAGGCCTGGAGAATTTAAATTCAGTTAATTAAATAAATCCGGAATTTAAAAAAAGTCACCAATCAAGTAAGTGACCATGAAATTACCGTAAAAACCCAAACTGGTGCACTAACATCCTTTAGGGAAGGAAACCTGCTGTCCTTATCCAGTCTAGCCTATATGTGACTCCAGACCCACAGCAATGTGGTTGACTCTTAACTGTCTTATGAAATAGCCCATCAAGTTATTCAGTTGTATTCAAGAAGGTGGCTCACCACCACCTTCGAGGGCAATTAGGGATGGGCAATAAATGCTGGCCTTGCCGGTGACGTCCACACCCAGTGAATGAATAAAACAGGGTTTTCAGAGTGAATGAGTATTAAAAACTGTTCCTGATCAAATCAGATTTATTCAATCTGGATAAAGGATTTTTAGATTTGTTACCTCTTTATTGAAGTCACCTCAGTGATGCATTCCCTACAAATGATGGACCTATTCGTCATACAACGTACTAATCTCGGAGATACAGAACTCAAATAACTCCTTGGACAGAAAACAACCTGGATGTGGTTGATTTTCTATGACTGATTTCAGGGAGTTTGGGCTAATTAAGACTTGGAAACATACACTCCTCTAGCTTCTGAACTGGGATGTTGAGTGGTACGTTAACACCCAAGGAAGAAAGATATCTTACATAAACCTTAAAACATTTACCTTCTTGTCTTCAAGATATTCAATGTCAGCAGTGTTATAACCATCTCTCTGGCCATGGCGTAAAACTTTAAATCGACACTTGCCAATTGTATCAACTACAGAACGGCCATCAGGAAAAAACTTTACATCCCTGATTTCTAGCATGCAGCCATAATCAGCAAACCTGAACAAAAAAGCAGTATACATAAACTTAGACATAAAATATTGCAGACAATAAATTATCTACACTTAGGCACTGCATTAGAAACATGAAGAAAATACAGAAAGAAAAAAAACAATTCTGCTCCTGCTGCCTTGAAGACCATTGCAAAAATTAAGTCCTGAACAGGGGGGCAAAGTCTGTATAATCACAATACAAAGGGCCATTATATCTTACACCCTAGGGTTCTGTAGTCTGTCCACATTTAAACAAACACCTTCAGTTTTCTTTTGCATGCAAAAACAAATAATTTCAAGTTTACATTTTTTCTAATAATGCATTCACACAATAGGAAAAGATGGCCTTGAACTGAACTGCCACTGTAGTAAAATGTGTATGTCACTAAAAAACAAGGATAAAATGAACTCTGCAGTACACACTTGTATTACAATTTCAGCCATGCCTCAAGTTATATTTTTTAGATCCATATCTATTCTTCTTGTTTGTGAAGTTTCATTCAGTACTTACAGGTTAGTTGCATGATGTAATTGGGATTACGAAGACATAGCTCCAGTGTGACCAAGGCTGGGAACTCAACATCCAGGGGTACTCAATATTCAGGAAGGATAGACAGAAAGGAAAAGGAGGCGGGGTAGCATTGCTGGTTAAAGAGGAGATTAACGCAATAGTAAGGAAGGACATTAGCTTGGATGATGTGGAATCTGTATGGGTGGAGCTGCGGAACACCAAAGGGCAGAAAACGCTAGTGGAAGTGGTGTACAGACCACCAACCAGTGGTAGTGAGGTTGGGGATGACATCAAACAAGAAATTAGGGGTGCGCGCAATAAAGGTACAGCAGTTATCATGGGTGACATTAATCTACATATAGATTGGGCTAACCAAACCGGTAGCAATACGGTGGAGGATGATTTCCTGGAGTGCATAAGGGATGGTTTTCTAGACCAATATGTCGAGGAACCAACTAGAGGACTGGCCATCCTAGACTGGGTCTTGCGTAATGAGAAAGGATTAATTGGCAATCTTGTTGTGCGAGGCCCCTTGGGGAAGAGTGACCATAATATGGTAGAATTCTTCATTAAGATGGAGAGTGACACAGTTAATTCAGAGACTAGGGTCCTGAACTTAAAGAAAGGTAACTTCGATGGTATGAGACGTGAATTGGCTAGGATAGACTGGCAAATGATAGTAAAAAAAAAAGGGTTGACAGTAAATAGGCAATGGCAGACATTTAAAGATCACATGGATGAACTTCAACAATTGTACATCCCTGTCTGGCGTAAAAATAAAACGGGGAAGGTGGCTCAACCATGGCCAACAAGGGAAATTAGGGATAGCGTTAAATCCAAGGAAAAGGCATATAAATTGGCCAGAAAAAGCAACAAACCTGAAGACTGGGAGAAATTTAGAATTCAACAGAGGAGGCCAAAGGGTTTAATTAGGAGGGGGAAAATAGAGAGTATGAGAGCAAGCTTGCAGCGAACATAAAAACTGACTGCAAAAGATTCTATAGGTATGTGAAGAGAAAACAATTAGTGAAGACAAATGTAGGTCCCTTGCAGTCAGAATCAGGTGAATTTATAATGGGGAACAAAGAAATGGCAGACCAACTGAACAAATACTTCGGTTCTGTCTCCACTGAGGAAGACACAAATAACCTTCCGGAAATACTAGGGGACCGCTAGTCAGGCAATTGTGTTAGGGAAATTGATGGGAATGAAGGCCGATAAATCCCCAGGGCCTGATAGTCTGCATCCCAAAGTACTTAAGGAAGTGACCCTAGAAATAGTGGATGCATTGGTGGTCAGTTTCTAACATTCTATAGACTCTGGATCAGTTCCTATGGATTGGAGGGTAGCTAATGTAACCCCACTTTTTAAAAAAGGAGGGAGAGAGAAAACACAGAATTAGACTGGTTAGCCTGACATCAGTAGTGGGGAAAATGTTGGAATCAATTATTAAAGATGTAATAGCAGTGCATTTGGAAAGCAGCGACAGGATCGGTCCAAGTCAGCATGGATTTATAAAGGGAAATCACGCTTGACCAATCTTCTAGAATTTTTTAAGGATGTAACTAGTAGAGTGGACAAGGGAGAACCAGTGAATATGATATATTTGGACTTTCAAAAGGCTTTTGACAAGGTCCCACACAAGAGATTAGTGTGCAAAATTAAAGCACATGGTATTGGGGGTAATGTATTGACGTGGATAGAGAACTGGTTGGCTGACAGGAAGCAAAGGGTAGGAATAAACGGGTCCTTTTCAGAATGGCAGGCAGTGACGAGTGGAGTACCGCAAGGTTCAGTGCTGGGACCCCAGCTATTTGCAATATACATTAATGATTTGGACGAAGGAATTGAATGCAATATCTCCAAGTTTGCAGATGACATTAGCTGGGTGGCAGTGTGAGCTGTGAGGAGGATGCTAAGATGCTGCAGGATGACTTGGACAGGTTAGGTGAGTGGGCAAATGCATGGCAGATGCAGTATAATGTAGATAAATGTGAGGTTATCCACTTTGGGGGCAAAAACAGGGAGGCAGAATATTATCCGAATGGTGACAGATTAGGAAAAGGGGAGGTGCAATGAGACCTGGGTGTCATGGTACATCAGTCATTGAAAGTTGGCATGCAGGTACAGCAGGCGGTGAAGGCCGCAAATGGCATGTTGGCCTTCATAGCGAGAGGATTGGAGCATAGGAGCAGGGAGGTCTTACTGCAGTTGTACAGGGCCTTGGTGAGGCCATACCTTGAATAGTGTATTCAGTTTTGGTCTCCTAATCGGAGGAAGGACATTCTTGCTATTGAGGGAGTGCAGCGAAAGTTCACCAGACTGATTCCCAGAATGGCAGGATTAACATGAAGACAGACTGGATTGACTAGGCT
Source organism: Pristiophorus japonicus (assembly GCF_044704955.1). Taxonomy (NCBI): domain Eukaryota; kingdom Metazoa; phylum Chordata; class Chondrichthyes; family Pristiophoridae; genus Pristiophorus; species Pristiophorus japonicus. Next base: position 50,650 of record NW_027254752.1, read on the forward strand.
TATATTCACTGGAATTTAGAAGAATGAGAGGGGATCTCATTAGAAACACACAAAATTCTGACGGGATTGGACAGGCTAGATGCAGGAAGAATGTTCCCGATGTTCAGGAAGTCCAGAACCAGGGGTCACAGTCTAAGGATAAGGGGTAAGCCATTTAGGACCAAGATGAGGAGAAACTTCTTCACTCAGAATTGTGAACCTGTGGAATTCTCTGCCTCAAAGTTGTTGAGGCCAGTTCGTTAGATATATTCAAAAGGGAGTTAGATGTGGCCCTTACAGCTAAAGGGATCAAAGGGTATGGAGAGAAAGCAGGAATGGGGTACTAATGTTGCATGATCAGCCATGATCTTATTGAATGGTGGTGCAGGCTCGAAGGGCCGAATGGCCTACTCCTGCACCTATTTTTTATGTTTCTATGTTCCATTACTAGATGAGCATTCAGCCATATTAAATTGCGTCTCTAAAATCTGTTCTTGGGTCTTCTGCCCAAGTCTCCAGGACTCCATGTTATGGTGATCTTTTCCCATAATACTATGAATAGGTTACATACTTTTGCTGCAAAAGTATATACCTCTTATGAAGTTTTCCAGCATCTTTTTAGATCAGAGATACCTACCTAGTGCCCCTCCCCACCAAAATAAACTGTGCCCTTGATTATGGGCAGTGACAATTCCGAGCATGAAATGGCTTAAATACAGCCACTTTTCCACAATTCTAATGTCAGCCTTCATCCATTCCTTAAACAAAGGGCAGTACAAGAAAGCCCAGTTTTCTTTACCCACTGGTTTTCTATCAGTCCAACTGGAGAAACACCTATCACAAAAGCCTGTTCAATTTTACCACTGTTTGTGAAGCAGTCAACAAGCTTTCACAACCTTGGCCGGTGCTGGATTGGGGGAAGTAGTGAAAGAAACTGGGAAATTTACTGGCCTTTATATAAAATAGATGATCATTGCAATCTGCAACCCATGCCCATTCGCCCTCCTATGGTTCATATAATGCATTATATTTTGGTAGCCAAATTTTTCAATAAACTTGTTGTGCAACACATCACATTGACTGCCAAATGCATCACTGATGCAATTGGCAGTCATTGACAAAATATGCCATTCACCTTAAAACACATGAGGACTTGAAGAATAATCACACAAAGCATTTAATCAGGACATGCCAAAACTCTTCACAGTTAATGAAGTAATTTTGAAGTGTAGTCGCTGTTACAATGTAAACAAACACAGCCACCAATTTGCACACAGCAAGGTCCCACAACTGCAATGAGATAAATGACCAGATAATCTGTGTGGTGAAGTTTTAATATGTTGGTTAGGATACTGGGAGAACCTTCCTGCACTTCTTTGAACTGAGCCAGTAAGTTTTTTCACATCCATCTGAGCAGGCAAACTGGGCCTCAGTTTAACAGCTCATCTGAAAAATTGACACCCTGACAATGCAGCACTTGTGTCAACCTAGATTAATGCTGTCAAGTTTCCGGAGTGGGGATTGATCCCACGCCCTTCAGACACAAGAGGCAAAAGTGATACTATTGAGCCAAGGTTGACACTTGTCCATATATTCAGATCATCTCTAGGAGCAACACACACATACATACATACTTATTTACTCTTACCCTTTAAGCTCATTTCCAATGCACATTCCAAATTGCTTAGTGCCCGTTTCCATACACCTGCGAATCATGAGCCGATAACGTGGTTCAAAAACATGAAGAGGGCATGGAATAGTTGGGAAGCCCATGGTGCAGACAAAAATTGGAACATCTTCAGTTAAGCTACAAAAGCAAATAAAGACACATTTCACTCACTGTTCTCTTGCTTCTATTGTTGGCTTAATTGGTTGTAGAAGTATTAGAAAAGACCAAGTGAATAGCACCTGCAATGTAAATCATCAAAACTTTTAATTGGAGATTGAGTGGTTGAGTGTAATTAGAAGCATCAAAGTGGAGTTAAATACCAGCGGTGGAGCACTCTTTAAACTAGATTTTTTTTAAACTGCAGGATAAAAAGCAGTTTACAGAATGACCACTAGATGGTGACCAAAATTTTGAAAAAATATGAACATATGCACAGAAATGCATAGAAGTTACAATACTGAAACAGGTAAGTTGGCCCAACCAGTCAGTGATGAATAAATAGTTCTGATCACATTTACCTGCTTTGTTCCCATAATACCTTCAGAATCTCTTTCATTCACCTATCCAATCTAATCTTGAATATTGCACTTCAGCTTCAAACAGTAATCTTGAAAGTGAATTTCACAGCCTCTACTCTAAATTAGTATCTCCTGCTCTCTGTTCTAAATCAAGTGCATTTAACGCCCCGAGATCTAGAACCCTCAACAGCCTGTTTTTATCTACCTCATCCCATTCTTTTATTATTTTAAACACCCATCATATCGGATGAGAAAAGACCCAATTTTTCAAGCCTTCATTATATTTTTATTTTTCCATACCAAGCAGAATCTTGATGAATCTGCACTGAACCCTCTCGAAAGCCTCAACATCCGTCCGACAGTATGGAGCCCAATAGGGCACACTGTATTCAGAGGTCATAAGATTTTATAAAGGCTTGTCATTACCACATGGCTTTTATATTCTATACCTAGCAATAAATCCTAAAATAACCATACTAAATGACAGTATAATTTAGTAGCGCAATGAATTGGCAGCATCAACTCTACAATCTTCATCCACGTTGCTCCGATGATATTCTTAACTGGAAGGGCCCCTCTATTCCAGAAAGATTTACACTCCTCTATCGTACCTCCTGCTGAAGCAGCTCCAAAGCATCATATCACAGTGGTGCAATTCTGCCTCTATGCCTTGCACCTACAACTTACAACAATGGCAGTTCCCCTTTAAGGGCAACCAACAGTCAGAGTTGCTGATGCCAGATATTCCACTCGCTGACCTGTGCATGCTCCCATTGAGTCAAGCAGTGTGTGCACCAAAACCGCTAAAAACTTCTTATAGCACAAGGTATACACGATGTTGGACACATTTGGTGCCCAAGGAGCAATGGTCCCAGTACCTCTATGTCAGGATTACAGTCAAAGACTGAAAATAGAGTGCACCCACCAATATTAAGACTGGCAACCTTCCACAAGCTGAAAATTATGAGCACCAAATCCAGAGTCCATCAGCAGGGTTCTGTCTCAGGCCAACAATATTCTATGACAACTTCAAAGTTATTTTTCAGCCCTCCCAAGGCAACAAATTCAAATAATGGAATATAATGCAGACACAAAAAAATGCAAATTATGAATGATTCTTCCACAGGTATAATGAGAAAACAATTAGAGATCTCCAACTCTGTCCCCATTTTCATAGCTTTTAAGTATTTCCTCCTTATATTATTGTTTCCACACATGGCCCTAAAAGTTAGTTCATCTAAAACTTAGCTTTTTAATTACATTTGCTTTTATGCTTGGTCCTCAACTAGATCCCAGATGCTTGGCTCTGCTTGGCTTAGCAGTCTCTGAAAACCAATCTAATATTGTACTTTTCCTTGCAGATTTTCTCACATCTCATTTAAAACTCCTGCATAACCAATGAATGTCTGTTCACATACAGACTGCCCCTTTTGTACATCCCAATCAAAATTTGCCCCAATTACAATAGTGGACAAATACTAATCTGTTTTATGGCTTTCCACAGCAGTGCATCCACTTCATTTGCTGATGGCCAATAGTATATTTTTATAATCACCAACTTTTCCCCTGAGCCGGACATCAGTAGTGGGGAAAATGTTAGAATCAATTATTAAAGATGAAATAACAGCGCATTTGGAAAGCAGTGACAGGATCGGTCCAAGTCAACATGGATTTATGAAAGGGAAATCATGCTTGACAAATCTTCTGGAATTTTTTGAGGATGTAACTAGTATAATGGAAAAGGGAGAACCAGTGGGATGTGGTGTATTTGGACTTTCAAAAGGCTTTTGACAAGGTACCACACAAGAGATTAGTATGTAAAATTAAAGCACATGGTATTAGGGGTAATGTACTGACGTGGATAGAGAACTGGTTGGCAGACAGGAAGCAGAGAGTCGGGATAAACTGGTCCTTTTCAGAATGGCAGTGACTAGTGGTGTGCCGCAGGGCTCAGTGCTGGGACCCCAGCTATTTACAATATACATTAATGATTTGGATGAAGGAATTGAGTGTAATATCTCCAAGTTTGCAGATAACACTAAACTGGGTGGCAGTGTGAGCTGTGAGGAGGATGCTAAGATGCTGCAGGGTGACTTAGACAGGTTAGGTGAGTGGGAAAATGCAGTATAATGTGGAGAAATGTGAGATTATCCACTTTGGGGGCAAAAACACAAAGGCAGAATACTATCTGAATGGCGGCAGATTAGGAAAAGGGGAGGTGCAACGAGACCTGGGTGTCATGGTACATCAGTCATTGAAAATTGGCATACAGGTACAGCAGGCGGTGAAGGAGGCTTCATAGCTAGGGGTTTTGAGTGTAGGAGTATAGGAGCAGGGAGGTCTTACTGCAGTTGTACAGGGCCTTGGTGAGGCCTCACCTGGAATATTGTGTTCAGTTTTGGTCTCCTAATCTGAGGAAGGATGTTCTTGCTATTGAGGGAGTGCAGCGAAGGTTCACCAGACTGATTCCCGGGATGGCAGGACTGACATATGAGGAGAGACTGGATCGACTGGGCCTTTATTCTCTGGAGTTTAGAAGGATGAGGGGGGATCCCATAGAAACATATAAAATTCTGACGGGACTGGACAGGTTAGATGCAGGAAGAATGTTCCCGATGTTAGGGAAGTCCAGAACCAGGGGACGCAGTCCAAGGATAAGGGATAAGCCATTTAGAACTGAGATGAGGAGAAAATTCTTCACTCAAGAGTTGTTAACCTGTGGAATTCCCTACCAGTTGTTGATGCCAGTTCGTTGGATATATTCAAGAGGAAGTTAGATGTGGCCCTTACGGCTATAGTGATCAAGGGGTATGGAGAGAAAGCAGGAAAGGGGTACTGAGGTGAATGATCAGCCATGATCTTATTGAATGGTGGTGCAGGCTCGAAGGGCCGAATGGCCTACTCCTGCACCTATTTTCTATGTTTCTATGTTTCATCTTCCAAATCCAACACCCGCTCAGTAAGAGATAACCACTACTTGATCAATAGCCCCAACCCTACTCAAGAACATAAGAAATAAGAGCCGGAGTAGGACATACAGCCCCAAGAGCCTGCTCTGCCATTCAAAATGATCACAGCTGATCTGATCTTGGCCTCAACTCTACTTTCCTGGCTGTTCCCCATAACCCTTGACTCCCATATAGTTCAAGAATCTGTCTATCTCAGTCTTAAATATATTCAATGACTCAGCCACCACAGCTCTCGAGTAGAGAATTCCACAGATTCACAACCATCTGAGAGAAGAAATTACTCCTCACCTCCGTCTTAAATGGGCGACCCCTTATTCTGAAACTATACCCTCTAGTACTAGATTCCCCGAGGGAAAACATCCACTCAGCGCCTACCGTCAAGCCCCCTCAGAATCTTACGTTTCAATAAGATCACCTCTCATTCTTCTAAACTCCAATGAGTACAGGCTCAACCTTTCCTCATAAGATAACCCCTTCACCCAGGAATCAACCTAGTGAACTTTCTCTGAACTTCCTCCAATGCAAGGACATCCCCCCTTAAATAAGGAGAACAAAACTGTACCTTGCAATAAAGGCCAACATTCCATTTGTCTTCCTAATTACTTGCTGTACTTGCATGCTAACTGGTGTTTCACATACTAGGACACCCAGATCCTTCTGTATTGCAGCATTCTGTAGTCTCTCCATTTAAATAATATTTTGCTTTTCTATTCTTCCTATTAAAGACTGCCAGGTTGGCCCGACAATTATGGCCCAGAGTTCAGCAGAGCCACCAACTGGCAGCCTAGCACCCTCTCTTGGGTGCCAGGCTGCTGGACTGGCCTAAACACTCTGGTGGCCCAGTGGACCAGAGTAAAATAAAATGCAGAGTTCGCAGCGGCCCTCCCATTTAAGTGAAAGGGAGCGACGTGGTGACGCTATCAGCGCCACACTGATGAGTGACAGCGGCAGACAGTCTGCACCCGCCCGCCCCCCACTTCCATCTCTCTCGTGACCAAACTTCCGCTCTCCGCCTCACTTCCGCCTCCATTATGACCAACTTCCGGTCAGCTCGTTTTTAAAAAAAAAAGGGCCAAAAGAGCGTAATTTCGCGCAAGAGGCCACCGAGATGGTGGAAACAGCTCAAACACGGTAGGTGCGAAGTGTTTCCGGTGATGAGCACAACTTGCTTTCCGACCTATCTTTGGATCAGCAAATTTTGCTACAATGCACTCGGTCCCTTCATCCAAGTCATTAATATAGATTGTAAATAGTTGAGACCCCAGCACTGATTCCTATGGCACCCCACTAGTTTGCCAACCTGATAATGGTCCATTTATCACGACTCTTTTCTGTTAACCAATCTTCTATCCATGCTAATATAGTACCCCCAACACCATGAGTTTCTATCTTGTGTAGCAACCTTTTATGTGGCACTTTATCGAATGCCTTTTGGAAACCCAAATACACTACATCGACTGGTTCCCCTTTATCCACCCTGCTCATTACATCCTCTAAGAACTCGAATAAATTTGTCAAACACAATTTCCCTTTCATAAAACCATGTTGACTCTGCTTAATTGTATGATTTTCTAAATGCCCTACTACTTCCTTAATAATGGATTCAGCATTTTCCCCAATGACAGATGTTAGGCTTACTGGCCTATAATTTCCTGCTTTCAGTTTCCCTTCTTTCTTGAATAGAGGTGTTATATTTGCAGTTTTTCAATCCGGTGGGACCTCTCCAGAATCTCGGGAATTTTGGGAGATTACAACCAATGCATCCACTATCTCTGCAGCCACTTCTTAAGACCTTAGGATGCAGGCCACCAAGTTCAGCGGACCTGTCCTCCTTTAGTCCCATTAGTTTGCCTAGTGCTTTTTCTTTAGTGATAGCATCCCTTCCTATAGCCCCTTGATCAACTATTATTGAGATGTTTTTAGTGTCTTCTACCATGGAGAGATACAAAATATGTGTTCAAAGTCTCTGCCATTTCCTCGTTTCCCATTAATTCCTCAGTCTCATCCTCTAAGGGCCCCACATTTACTTTAGCCATTCTCTTCCTTTTTATATACTTGTAGAAGCTCTTACTGTCTGTTTTTATATTTCTTGCTAGTTTACTCTCAATCTATTTTCTCCCTTTATTATTTTTTGAGTCATCCTTTGCTGGTTTCTAAAATGTTCCCAATCTTCTAGCCTACCACTAATCTTTGCATTGTATGCTGTTTCTTTCAATTTGATACCATCCTTAATTTCCTTAGTTAGCCACAGATAGTTCATCCTTCTCAGAGTCTTTCTCAATGGAATATATCTGTTGAGAATTATGAAATATCTCCTTAAATGTCTGCCACTGCTTATCTACCGTCTTACCTTTAATCTATTTTCCCAGTCCACTTTAGCAAACTCTGTCTTCATACCTTTGTAATTGCTTTTATTTAAGTTTAAAATACTAGTTTCAGACCCAAGTTTCTCACTGTCAAACTGAATGTGAAATCATCATGTTACGATCACTTTTCCCTAAAGGAACCTTTACTATGAGATCCTTATTTAATCCAGTCTTATTACCAGATCTAAAATAGCCTGCTCCCTGGTTTGTTCCACAACATATTTTTCCAAGAAACTGTCCCAAATACACTCTTATGAACTCATCCTCAAGGTTACCCTTGCCAATTTGATTTGTCCAATCTATGAGATTAAAGCTGCCCATGATTATTGCAGTACCACTCTTACAAGCCCCCATTATTTCTCTATTTATACTGTCCTACAGTGTAGCTGTTAGGGGGCCTATAGACTACTCCCACCAGTGACTTCTTTCTCTTGCTATTTCTTATCTCCACCCAAATTGATGCTACATCTTGATCTTCCGGGCCAAGATCATTTCTCACTACTGTACTGATCGTATCCTTTATTAACAGAACTATCCCACCTCGTTTTTCTTTCTGCTCATCTTCCGAAATAGCAAGTAATCCTGAATATTCAGTTCCCAGCCTTGGGTCACCTTGCAACCATGGCTATCAGGTCATACCCATTTATTGCTATTTATGCCATCAATTCATCTATCTTGTTACGAATGCTGCATGCATTCAGATAAAGAGCCTTTAATTTTGTCTTTTTACCATTTTTCCCTACTCTGATCTTATTTGCTGGTGCACTCAAGTTTGTGTGCTGTCCCTTCCTGTCACACTCTGGTTATCATTACTCATAATGCTACCCTGTACTATTGCCTTGTTCTTGTTCTTTAACTTTCTAAATCCCACCCCCCCCCCCCATTTTTTAAAGTTTAAAGCTCTTATCTACAGCCGGAGTTATTCGATTTGCCAGGACACTGTTCCCAGCCCGGTTTAAGTGGAGCCCACCCCCAATACTGGTGCCAGTGCCACATGAATTGAAACCCCCTTCTTCCCTTATCTCTGAGCCACGCATTTAACTCTGATCTGCTTGACCTCATGCCAATTTGCATGCGGCTCAGGTAGCAATCTAAAGATTATCCTCGAGGTTCTGCTTATTATTTTAGAGCCTAGCTCCTCAAACTCCGTCAGCAGAACTTCATTCTTAGCTCTACCTATCTCATTGGTTCCTACATGGGCCACGACAACTGGATCCTCCCCCTCCCACTCCAAGTTCTTCTCTAGCCACAAGGAGATATCCTTAACCCTGGGACCGGGCAGGCAACTCAACCTCTGGAATTCCCCGTCGCAGCTGCAGAGAACAGTATCTATCTCACTGACCATCACCACCACATTCCTTTTTACTCCCCCCACTGAATGGCTTCCTGTACCACAGTGCCGTGGGTCAGTTTGCTGATCCTCCCTGCAGTCCTTTTAGTCATCCATACAGGTAGCAAGTACCTCATACCTGTTGGACAGGGTCAAGGGCTGAGGCTCCTCAGTCACTACATCCTGGGTTCCATAACCTTCCTGACTCGCAGTCACACCCTCCTGTCCCTGACTAACTCTAAAGTACTATTTAACTAAGGGTGTGACTGCCTTCTGGAACAAAGTGTCCATGTAACTCTTCCCCCTAATGTCTGCAGCTCGTACTCCAGCTCAACAACTCTGAGCTGAAGTTCCTTGAGTTGCAGACAAATTACTGCAGATGTGGTTGCTCGGGATCGTGATGCTCTCTGCCAACTCCCACATGCTGCAGTTACGACATACCACTTGCATTGCCATCTCTAAACTTGTTTATTTAATAATTAATTAAAGCTTTTATTGAATCGATATTTTAGTTTTGTTTAATTTTATCTGTTCCAAGTTATTAATTTATTAAGTACTAACAAGTTATAGTTTCTCAGCTCTTAATTTAAACCCTTTCCGAACTTAGAGCAAATAAAAGCTGTAATACTCACCAACCAATCATCTACCTGCTCTCCTGTGACATCACACTTGGATTAATTTTTTTTCTTGCTGTGCCTTTTATTCCAGAATCTCTCCACTCTCACTAGTTTTAAACTACTCTCCAACCCTTTCCTTTACTAAACTTTACCAGCTTAAGCCAAGCTACAAATTATTCCATCATGTCTACTTGTTCCTTATTCACCATCCTATCTGGTCAACCCATTTGCTTTCTTAAACGCCTTGCATACATATGAACACTGAAGTCATCCTTTGTCTATTTTCCCAAAATACTCAGTCCCCTGCCTCCTCTCTTCCCCTCTTCCTTCCCCCCCCCCCCCCCCCAGCTTAAAAGCCTTTCTGACTCAGGTAAAGTTATCACTTTGATTCAGGTGAATGACTTCTTATCTGCAAAGCTCCCAAAAAAGTTCCAATGCTCCAGGAATATGAAACCTTTCTTCCTACACCATGGTATAAAGCCACACTGACTCACCTCTAACAAATATTTATATATACTATTCAGAGTCACCACAAGTTTTAATTTCATAAGCAGTTTTAAACTAACCAAAAATGGCTGGTGGGTCACCTTTAAAATAAAATTTCCCATGAAGTTGTGAATGGCAACTGTCCAAAAATGTCATAACAAGGGTGTTACCTATACAGTTAAGAGCTTCTGAATCAATTCCTTTTATCATGTTTTATGCTTTAAAATTGTTAATTAGATGAAATCTGGGTACAGGGAATTTGTACAAATCTTCTCAGTTAAGGATCGTGATCACACATGCCCTTGTACACAAATCACAAAGTTAACATGCAGGTACAGCAAGCAATAAAAGACTGTGACAAAGGCAAACTATCCCTCCTCGTCCCTCTTGACGTGTCTTCAGCCTTTAACAAGGTTGACCTTCTCGCCTCTCCACTGTCATTCAGCTAAGTGGGACTGTACTTGCCTAGTTCCATTCTTATCTATCTAACCATACCCAGAGAATCACCTGCAACGGCTGCTATTCCCGTCCCCACATAGTTACCTCTAGTGTCCCCCAAGGATCTATCCTTGGGGCCCCCCCTCCCATTTCTCATCTGCATGCTACCCCGTGGCGACATCATCCGGAAACACAGCATTAGTTTCCACATGTACACTGATGACATCCAGCTCTACCTTACTATCACTTCTCTCGACCCTTCCACGGTCTCTAAATTGTTAGACTGCTTGTCCGACATCCAGTTCTGGATGAGCAGAAATATTTTACAATTGAATATTGGGAAGACCGAAGCCATTGTTTTTGATCCCCGTCACAAACTGTTCCCTAGACATTGACTTCATCCCTCTCCCCAACTCTTGTCTGCAGCTGAATCAGACTGTTCGTAACCTTGGCATCATATTTGACCCTGAAATGAGCTTTCGACCACATATCCACAGCATAACTAAGACTGCCAATTTCTACCTCAGTAACATCGCCAGTCTCCACCCTTGCCTCAGCTCATCTGCTGCTGAAGCCCTCATCCATGCCTTTGTTACCTCTAGACTTGACTATTCCAACGCACTCCTGGCTGGCCTCCCACATTCTACCCTACGTAAACTAGTGGTGATCCAAAACTCAGCTGCCCATGTCCAAACTCACACCAAGTCCCGCTCATCCATCACCCATGCTCGCTGACCAACATTGGCTTCCGGCTAAGCAATGTCTCGATTTCAAAATTCTTATTTTCAAATCCCTCCATGACCTTATCCCTCCCAATCTCTAATCTCCTCCAGCCCCACAAACCTCCTCCCCCAGGAGATGTCTGCACTCTTCTTTCTGCCCTCTGCATCCCAGATTATAATCGCTCAACCATTGGTGGCCGTGCCTTCTGTTGCCTAGGCCCCAAGTTCTGGAACGCTCTGCCTGACTCGCTTTCTTCCTTCAAGACACTCCTTAAAACATACTTCTTTGACCAAGCTTTTAGTCACCTGCACTAGTTTCTACTTATGCGGCTCAGTGTCAAACTTTTTAAATCGCATAATACTCCTGTGAAGCACCTTTGGACCTTTCACTACGTTAACGGCGCTATATAAATGCAAGTAGTTGTTGTTTATTACAAGAGGATTTGAGTATGAGAGAGTAAAGATGTCTTGCTGCAATTATATAGTGCCCTGGTGAGACCACACCTGGAGTATTGTGTACAGTTTTGGTTTCATTCCCAAAAGGAAAGATATACTTGCCGTTGAGGGAATGCAACAGAGGTTCACCAGACTGATTCCTGGGATGGGGGGGGAGATTGTCCTATGAGGAGCGATTGCGTAGACTAAGCCTATGTTCTCTAGAGTTTAGATGAATGAGAGGTGATCTCATCGAAACATACAAAATTCTTACAGGGCTCGACAGGGTAGATGCAGCGAGGACGTTTTCCCTGGCTGGGGAGTCTAGAACTAGGAGTCACAATCTCAGAATAAGAGATCGGCCATTTCAGACCGAGATGAGGAAACATTTCTTCACCCAGAGGGTGGTGAATCTTTGGAATTCTCTACCCCCAAGAGCTGTGGATGCTCAGTCGTTGTGTATATTCAAGACAGAGATCGATAGATTTTTGAATATTAAGGGAATCAAGGGATATGAGGATAATGGAGTGGAGGTAGAGTATCAGCCATGATCTTATTGAATGGCGGAGCAGGCTTGAGGGGCCAAATGGCCTACTCCTGCTCCTAATTCTTATGTTCTCTATTAAAAGAAAAAAATAGATTTCCTTAAAACTGCCCTGCCCTTCAAAATAGTGCCATAGAATCACTTATGTCCACCCGAGACAGCAGAAGGAGCCTCAGTTTAACATCTCATCCGAAAGACAGCACCTCACTTAGCCTAGATTTTGTGCTCAAGTTTCTGGAATGGGACATGAATCCCACGACCTTCTGACTCAGATTTCTACACTGAGCCACGACAGACACCTGACATGAATGGAGATGAGAAGCAGCTCAAAATTACCAGTGTCAATGGATGTCCATCAAGAATTCTACTTATTATGCCTGTTCTCCACTATTAGCATTTTTCAAGCATAAAACAGCAAAGGAAGACCAAATAATAACTTCCACTTGGTATAAACTAAATGGCCTCGAATTTCCTAGAATGTCACATTTGGCCCCAAATGCTGAAGTTAGATGATAATGCTCACCATTCCTCCAGTAGTGAATTTATGCCAAAATTTGCTGGAGAACCAATTAGAATACACTGCAGCAAGCATAGGAACAATTCAGAAGCAGCGCAGCAAATGTCCGATGCATAACCAAGTTGTCTGGGCAGAACATGGAATGGAACACATTATTTAACGTTTCTGTAAGTCAGGGTCCATTATCTTTAATAGTTTGCAACACTGAACATTTATTATTGCCCTTTAATTTGTTATTTAATAATGTCTTGTATAATACAATTAATTTTTATTGCCTCTCCTCATTCTTCTTTTCAAAGTGCATCACTTCACATGTGCCTGCTTAAATTCCATCTGCCATGTCTGTCCATTTCACCAGTCTGTCTATGTCCTCCTGAAGTCTGCTGCTATCCTCCCCACTGTTTACTACATTTTCAAGTTTTGGCATCTGCAAAATTGGTAATTTTGCTTTCCATACCGAAGATCGGGTCATTAATATACATCAAAAAGAGCAGTGGTCCAAATATCAAACAGACGTATTTTCCTTCAGTATGATAAAGAACTGTTCACCACTATCCTCTGCTTTCTGTCTCTTAGCCAATTTTGTATCCATGCTGCCACTGCCCCTTAACCGTGAGGGTCTATGGAGCATCCTCCTTTGTTTCGGATGCCCCCAAAAGTTCGTCAACATCCTTCGCCTGCTCCACGATGACATGCAGGCCATGATCCTTACCAATGGATCAATTACAGACCCAATCCACATCCGGACCGGGGTCAAACAGGGCAGCTCAATCTTCCTAGCTGCCATGCTCCACCTCACAGTCGACAAGCTCCCCGCTAGAGTGGAACTAAACTACAGAACCAGCTGTTTAACCTTCGCCGCCTCCAGGCCAGGTACAAGACCACCCCAACCTCTGTTGTTGAGCGACAGTACGCGGACGCCGCCTGCGTCTGCGCAGAGGCTGAACTCCAGGATATAGTTGACGTATTTACTGAGGCATACGATAGCATGGGCCTTACGCTAAACATCCGTAAGACAAAGGTCCTCCACCAGCCTGTCCTCGTCGCACAGCACTGCCCCTCAGTCATCAAGATCCACTGCGCGGCCCTGGACAACGTGGACTCTTTCCCATACCTCGGGAGCCTCTTAACAAAAGCAGACATTGATGAGATTCAACACCGCCTCCAGTGTGCCAATGCAGCCTTCAGCCGCCTGAGGAAAAGTGTGTTTGATGACCAGACTCTCAAATCTACCACCAAGCTCATGGTCTACAGGGCTGTAGTAATACCCGCCTCCTATATGGCTCACAGGCATGGGCCACATACAGTAGACACCTCAAGTTGCTGGAGAAATATCAACGATGCCTCCGCAAGATCCTACAAATCCCCTGGGAGGACAGATGAACCACAAAAGCGTCCTCAACCAGGCCAACATCCCCAGCATTGAAGCACTGACCACACTTGATCAGTTCTGCTGGGCAGGCCACAATGTTGGCATACCAGATACGTGACTCCCAAAGCAAGCACTCTACTTGGAACTCCTTCATGGCAAACGAGACAAGGGTGGACAGAGGAAACGTTACAAGGACACCCTCAAAGCCTCCCTGATAAAGTGCAGCATCCCCACCGACACCTGGGAGTCCCTCGCCAAATACAGCCCGGAGTGGAGGAAGTGCACCCGGGAGGACGCTGAGCACCTAGAGTCTCATTGCCGAGAGCATGCAGAAAACAAGCGCAGGCAGTGGAAGGAACACGCGGCAAACCTGTCCAACCCTCAACGACGGTCTGTCCCACCTGTGGCTCTTGTATTAGGACTGTTCAGCCACCTAAGGACTCATTCTAAGAGTGGAAGCAAGACTGCCAATAATGATGAAGAATCCTATGGGTTTCCATTTTGCTAACGACTATTATGTGGCAACTTATCAAACGCTTTTTGAAAGTTCATATACATGTCAACCTTTTCAGTTATTTCATCGAAGAACTCAATTAAGTCAGTCACACACGATTTGCCTTTCTAACAAATCTATGTTGCCTGTCACCCACATTCTTCCAAGACAATTAATGTTGACCTGGATTCTAGTCTCGAGAACATTTCTTACACCACCTTTAAGTTGTCTGGCCTGTGGCTATCGGGTTTATCCTTCTCCCCTTTTTCGAACAGGGGTGCAACATTTACAATCTTCCAATCCACTAGCACCACTCCCATAATCAAGCAGTCTAAGGAACTTGGGGAAGCAGCTCCAGGAGACACATCTTCAGCTGATTTAGGTTGGAATTTTACATAACTCATACACAATGCACCTCTTATCTTTGTGTTTTATTTATGGATTCTAAAAATATTCATGAAGAAAAACAGCATTTTATATCAGAACCAGTGTGCATTGGGCAGTCACCTGACTGTATGTAGCCCCTAACCATATTTAATTACCAGTTGCAATCCATGTTTAGTACACAAGCTCAATAAATATAAATTCAGTATAATATGGGGAGGAAATGCCTGGTTGTCAAAAATACTTATTTTATTACTTAACTGAGGTTTAAGATTTCAATGAAGTACTTGGAACAAGTCAGCAAAAATGTTAAGTCTCAAGGATTCTTTTAAGCTCCAGAAAAAAATTAAACTCTAATTTTATTATAAAATTAAGCCCTTCTTCAGTGTGTAGTGACAGAGCACAGCAGCCTGCATGCACCGGGACCTGGTTAAGATGATGATCAAGACAGCAAGGGTCTCTGAAGCAGAGATAAAGTCCCAAGTCCCAACAAATTATGGCCTGGCATATCTAATGGCAAATCACTCACACCATAATTTCCTGGAGGCCCACGTTTGCAGGAAGTGCATCCAGCTGCTCAAACACAAGCTGAGGGTTTCTGAGCTTAAGGGGCAGCTGGATTCACTTACAAGGTATAAAGGTGATTGAATGATTCCTGGATCACAGGTTCCAGGAGATGGTCACCCCGCAACCAGATAAGAATTCAGAATGGCAAGTGGGAGCCTACCGGAAGGGAAGGAAGAGGCAGAAAGTGCAAGGATTCCCCGGGAGTGTAGGCATACAGTAATAATTGGGGATCCAAAAGTCAGGGGACAGATGGGTGGTTCTGCCACGATCGATGCAAGACCTGTATGGTATGTTGCATCCCTGGTGCCAGGTTAAGGGACATCAGAGAGGAACATTCTGCAGACCCGGGGGGTTTTATTTTGGAGGGGGGGGAAAAGAAGAGAGAGAAAGAGAGAAGAGGCAAAGAGCCAGAAGTCATGGTCCATGTTGGAACCAGTAACAGAGGGGAAGAGGGTTGAAGTCCTGCAGCAAGGGAGGAATTTAAAAGCAGGAAGTGAAAGGTAGTAATCTCTGCATTAAGGGACATCACCGAGAGGAACCGAATTGCATGCACAAATAGCCACATGGCATTATGATGCTGTGGCAATAACTCAGAACTGTCTCAAAAAAGGGCAGATTGGGTATTAAATATTCCTGGTTAGAAGGTATTCAGGAAAGATAGGGAAGGAAAGATAGGAAGTAGTGTATCAGTATTAGTTAAGGAGAATGCTACAGTGCTGCAGAGAGGACAGAATCAATGGGCCCAAGTTTCCACATGATTCGCGCCAGATTTTTTAGGAGCAACTGGTGGAGAATGGACTATTTTAGAAATCGCAATTCTCCACATTTTTTTTTCTGCAGTTCTAGTCAGGTAGAACAGTTCTACTTTGGAACAGAATTTTTTCTTCAAAAGTGTCCGGCCACTGACGCCTGATTTGAAAGTTTCCACAGTGAAAACGTACTCCAAACTAAAATAGAATGGAGCAAGTGAAGATTTTTGTAGAACTGAAAAAACCTGTTCTACACATTAAAAAATCAGGCGCAGGTTACAAATTAGGCATCCAGAACGGGGGGGGGGGGGGGGGGGGAAGAAGGGAGAAGGGAAGTCATTAAATTCTATAATAAATCCTTATTTATACTTCTACAAATATTATACAAATAAATCCAACCTGAATAAACATTTATAAGCAAAGAAAAGATTAAATAAGCCATCTTCCTACCTGTGTGAAAGTGCTTCAGGCAGGCCTTTCGGGACCGAAGGCTGAACGGGCCGGCCCGAGACTTCGGGCAGGGCCCGTCCCCAGCACCAGATTTACAGGTAGGTGGCCTCGGGTCGGGTCGGGGGGGAGAGGGAGGGGAGAGAAGGGGGGGGGGGGAAAGAGAGAGAAGAGGGGGGGGGGGGGGGAAAAGAGAGGGGGGGGAAAGAGAGAGGGGGGGGGGAAAGAGAGAGGTCAGGTCGGATCCAGTCCGGGAGCGGGAATCGGGTCGGGGGTCTGGTCGAGGGGCGGGAACAGGAGTGCGGGTCGGGTCCAGTCGGGGGGGTGGGGAGCAGGAACAGGAGCGCGGGTCGGGTCGGGTCCAGTTGGGGGGGGGGGGGGGGGCGGGGAGCGGGAACAGGAGCGCGGGTCGGGTCCAGTCGGGGGAGCGGGAACAGGAGCGCGGGTCGGGTCCAGGCGGGGGGGGTGGGGTCTGGTGCGGAGGCGGGGGGGGGAAGAGAGCGGGTATCGGGTCTGGTCCGGAGGTGGGGGGGGGGGGGGGGGGGGGGGGGGGAAGCAGGAGCTGGCCGTGGGAGGAGCCTTATTCACGCAGCCCCAGTGAGGCCATTCGGCCAGGGCTAGGGGCTGCGTGCTTCGGGCCCCTCCCACACAGTTCGGCACCTGGAGCTACTGCACTTGCGTGCCCACTGTAGCGCGCATGTGCAGAGGTCCCGGCACTGTTTTCAGCGCATGGACCTGGCTCCGCCCCCTTACAGCTCGTGCTGCGCCGAGGGCCAGAGGACCTGCAGGGAGGTGGAGAATACGGAGGATTTTTTTAGGCGCACTTTTTGGCGCGAAAAATGGGCGTCCAGGTCGGGACTTCGCCGTTCTAGGCGCGTGTGGAAACTTGGGCCCATAGAGTGGGATTATAATAGTGTTAAAGGCAAAGGGGGTGGGGGGAGGAAGAATTTCTGAAGCTTGTTCAGGAGAACTTCCTTGATCAGTATGTTTCTGGCCTGACGAGGAAGGAGGCATTGCTGGATTTGGCGAATGAGGTAGGTCAAGTGGAGCAAGTGTCAGTAGGTGAACATTTAGGGAACAGTGATCATAGTATTATAAGGTTTAGATTAGCTATGGAAAAGGACGGAGTAATTTAGAGTAAAAATGTTTAACTTGGGTGGGGTGGGGGGAAAGAGGCCAATTTCAGTGGGATGAGAACGGTTCTGGCCTGGTAAACTGGATTGGCAGGCAAAACTGTAATGGAACAATGGGCTGCCTTTAAAGATAAATAGTTCAGGTACAGTTGAGCCAAATTCTCACCAAGGGGAAAGGCAGGGCAACAAAAGTCCTGGCTCCCTGGATGACAAAACAGATAGAGAATATGAAGAAGCATATATAAAGGTCGAAGTGAAAAAAGAAAGTAAGAGGGGCAAAGAGAGGGTATGAGAATAGAATGGTAGCTAACATGAAAGGTAATCCAAATGTCTTCTATAGGCATATAAATAGTAAAATGGTAGCAAGAGGAGGGGTGGGACCAAAAAGGAGGAGACCTATGCTTAGAGGTACTAAGTGAGTACTTTGCATCTGCCTTCACCAAGGAAGAGGATGTTGCCATAGACATAGCGAAGGAAGAGATAGTGGAGACATTTGATAGGATACAACTTGATAAAGACGAGGTATTAAAAAGGCTAGCTGTACATAAAGTAGATCAATCATCAGGAGCGGATGGGTGAGGGAATTGTGGCTGGAAATCGCAGAGGTACTGGCCATAATATTCACATCCACCAGAGATACTGGGGTGGTGCCAGAGGACTGGAGAATTGCAAATATGTTACAGCATTTGTTCAAAAAAGGGTGCAAAGATAAACCCAGCAACAACAGGCCAGTCAGTTTAACCTCGAAAGTGGGGAAGCATTTAGAAACAGTGATCAGAGACAAAATTAACAGTCACTTCGATAGGTGTTGATTAATTAAGAAAAGCCAGCACCAATTTGTTAAAGGCAAATCCCATTTAACCAACCTGAGTCAGTTTTTTTGATGCGGTTATAGAGAGGGTTGATGAGGGTAATGTGGTTTGACATAGTGTACATGGATTTCCACAATGTGTTCAACAAAGTGCCACATAAGAGGCTTGCCAGCAAAATGGAAACCCATGGAATAAAAGCAATAATGGCAGCATGGATTTGAAATTGGCTAAATGACAGGAAACAGGGCAGTAGTGAACTGTTGCTTTTCAGACTGGAGGAAGGTATACAGTGGTGTTCCCCAGGGGTCAGTTTGAAGACATTTTCTTGGATTATATATTAATGACTTGGACATGCATGTACAGGGCACAATTTCAAAATTTGCAGATGACAACTTGGAAGTATAGTGAACAGTGATAGACTTCAGAAAGACAAGACAGGCTGGTGAAATGGGTGGACACATGGCAGATGAAATTTAATGCAGAAAAGTATGAAGTGATACATTTTGGTAGAAAGAACTAGGAAAGGACATAAACGAAATGGTACAATCCTAAAGTGGGTGCAGAGAGACATAGGGGTTTGTGCACACAAATCATTGAAGGTGGCAGGGCAGGTTGAGAAAGCAGTTAGAGACTTACGAGATCCTGGGCTTCATAAATAGAGGTAGAGTGTATAAAAGTGTGGACATGATGAACCTCAACTGGAGCAGTGTCCAATTCTGGGCACCGCACTTTAGGAAGGATGTGAAAGCCTTGGAGAAGGTGCAGAAAAGATTTATGAGAATGATTCCAGAAATGAAGGACTTCAGTTATGTTGATAGACTGCAGAAGCTGGGGTTGTTCTCCTTGGAGCAGAGAAGATTGATGAGATTTGATAGAGGTGTTCAAAGTCATGGTGTCAGGACAGAGTAGAGAGAGAAACTGTTGTCATTGGCAGAAGGGTCGAGAAACAGAGGACACAGATTTAAGGTGATAGGAAAAAGAACCAAAGGCGATGTAAGAAAAAATTTTCATGCAGCGAGCGGTTGGATTCTGGAACGCACTACTTGAAATGGGTGGTGGAGGCAGACTCAATCTTAACATAGAAACATAGAAAATAGGTGCAGGAGTAGGCCATTCGGCCCTTCCAGCCTGCACCGCCATTCAATGGCTGAACATGCAACTTCAGTACCCCATTCCTGCTTTCTCGCCATACGCCTTGATCCCCCTAGTCGTAAGGACTACATCTAACTCCTTTTTGAATATATTTAGTGAATTGGCCTCAACAACTTTCTGTGGTAGAGAATTCCACAGGTTCACCACTCTCTGGGTGAAGAAGTTTCTCCTCATCTCGGTCCTAAATGGCTTACCCTTTATCCTTAGACTGTGACCCCTGGTTCTGGACTTCCCCAACATTGGGAACATTCTTCCTGCATCTAACCTGTCTGAACCAGTCAGAATTTTAAATGTTTCTATGAGATTCCCTCTCATTCTTCTGAACTCCAGTGAATACAAGCCCAGTTGATCCAGTCTTTCTTGATATGTCAGTCCCGCCATCCCGGGAATCAGTCTGGTGAACCCTCGCTGCACTCCCTCAATAGCAAGAATGTCCTTCCTCAAGTTAGGAGACCAAAACTGTACACAATACTCCAGATGTGGCCTCACCAAGGCCCTGTACAACTGTAGTAACACCTCTCTGCCCCTGTACTCAAATCCCCTCGCTATGAAGGCCAACATGCCATTTGCTTTCTTCACTGCCTGCTGTACCTGCATGCCAATCTTCAATGACTGATGTACCATGACACCCAGGTCTCATTGCACCTTCCCTTTTCCTAATCTGTCACCATTCAGATAATAGTCTGTCTCTGTTTTTACCACCAAAGTGGATAACCTCACATTTATCCACATTATACTTCATCTGCCATGCATTTGCCCACTCACCTAACCTATCCAAATCACTCTGCAGCCTCATAGCATCCTCCTCGCAGCTCACACTGCCATCCAACTTAGTGTCATCTGCAAATTTGGAGATACAACATTTAATCCCCTCGTCTTAATCATTAATGTACAATGTAAACAGCTGGGGCCCCAGCACAGAACCTTGCGGTACCCCACTAGTCACTGTCTGCCATTCTGAAAAGTACCCATTTACTCCTACTTTTTGCTTCGTGTCTGACAACCAGTTCTCAATCCACATCAGCACACTACCCCCAATCCCATGTGCTTTAACTTTGCACATTAATCTCTTGTGTGGGACCTTGTCAAAAGCCTTCTGAAAGTCCAAATACACCACATCAACTGGTTCTCCCTTGTCCACTCTACTGGAAACATTCTCAAAAAATTCAAGATTTGTCAAGCATGATTTCCCTTTCACAATCCATGCTGACTTGGACCTATCATATCACCTCTTTCCAAATGCGCTGCTATGACATCCTTAATAATTTATTCCATCATTTTACCCACTACTGACGTCAGGCTGACCGGTCTATAATTCCCTGTTTTCTCTCTCCCTCCTTTTTTTTTTAAAAAAGTGGGGTTACATTGGCTACCCTCCACTCCATAGGAACTGATCCACAGTCTATGGAATGTTGGAAAATGACTGTCAATGCATCCGCTATTTCCAAGGCCACCTCCTTAAGTACTCTGGGATGCAGTCCATCAGGCCCTGGGGATTTATCGGCCTTCAATCCCATCAATTTCCCCAACACAATTTCCCGATTAATAAGGATTTCCCTCAGTTCCTCCTTGTTACTAGACCCTCTGACCCCTTTTATATCTTATCTTTCATAAGTATCTGAAGGAAAAAATTTGCAGGGCTATGGGGAAAGGGCTGGGGAGTGGGACTAGCTGAGAGTCAGCATGGGTTCGACTGGCTGAATGGCCTTCTTCCGTGCTGTAACTACTTTATGATTCTATACTCCAGTGCCACGTGCTGGTGAGAGTAGAAATAAGAAGATGTGGCAGGTTAATGTATGGCTAGGGACACAGTGCTGGAGGGAGGGCACCAAATTCATGGGACTTGGGACCAGTTCTGTGGCAGGAGGGACCTGTTCAAGATGGACGAACAGGAACCAATATCCTTGCGTGCAAGTTAACTAGTGCTGTGGGGGAAGAGTTTAAACTAATTCAGCAGGGGGTTGGGCACTAAGATGTACTATTAAAAAATTAGAAACCAGGTGCACAGAGGACTGGGAGAGACAGTGAAGAATCATAAATAGAATTAGATGGGATCATTGAAAATAAAGAACTCCAAGTTAGGTTTGGAGTGCATGCGTGCAAATGCAGAGTATAGTTAATAAGGTTGGTGAGCTGGAGGCACAAATAGCCACGCAGGAATGTGGTTTGTGGCAATAAAGGAGACATGACTCAAAAAAAGGGAGGATTTGATGCTTAACATTCTGGGGTACACGATATGCAGGAAAGACAGGGAAGGGAAAAAAAAAGAGGGGTAGCACTTTTAAATAAGGAAAATATTAGTGGTAGAAAGAGACACTGTTCTAAAGGAATGAGACAGAGAGAGAGAGAGAGAGAGAGAGAGAGAGAGAGAGAGAGAGAGAGAGAGAGAGAAAGAAAGAAAGAAAGAAAGAAAGAAAGAAAGAGAGAGAATTTATTTGGCTGGAATTGAGAAACAATAAAAGGAACTATTACTCTACTTGATGTATTTTATAGGTCACCAAATAGCAGGAAAGACAGAGGAGCACATTTGTAAAGAAATTACTGAGGGGTGCAAGAACTATATAGTGCTGATAAATGAGATACCAACATTGACAGGGCAGTGACTCTGTTAAGGGCAATGGGGAAGAATTTCTGGTGTGTTCAGAGAATTTTCTTGATCAGTATGTTTCCGGCCCAACGAGGAAGGTGGTGTTGCTGGATTTGTCCTGGGGAATGAAGTGGGTCAAGTGGAGAATGCGGGGAGCATCTCGCAAACAGTAGTCACAATATCGGACGGTTTAGATTAGTTATGGCGAAGGACAAGGAGAAATCGAGAATAAAATACTTATCTGGATGAGTGCTAATATCTGAATTGAGGAAAGATTTTTTTTTTTAATTTATTCACAGGATGTAGACATTGCTGGCAAGGCCAGCATTTACTGCCCATCGTCAATTGCCCTCGAGTCATGAATCACCTTAGTGAATCACTGCAGTCTGGGTGGTGGAGATACTCCCACCGTGCTGTTAGGGAGGGAGTTCCAGGATTTTGACCCAGCGACGATGAAGCAAGTGATATATTTCCAAGTAAGGATGGTGTGCGACTTGGAGGATAACTTGGAGGTGGTGGTCGTGTCTCATGTGCCTGCTGCCCGTGTCCTTCTCGGCGATGGAGGTCACAAGGCTTTGGAGATACTGTTGAAGGAACATTGGTGAGTTGCTGCAGTGCATTTGTAGATGGTAAACACTGCAGGCATGGTGCGCGGTAATGGAGGGAATGAACATTTTATATGGTAGATAGAGTGTCAAGTGGGTTGCTTTATCCTGGATGATGTCAAGCTTTTTGAATGTTGTTGGAGCTGCACTCAATCAGGAAAGTGGAGCGTATTCCAGTGGAAAGGCTTTGGGAAGTCAGGACGCGAGTCACTCATTCTAGAATACCAGCCTAAAACCTGCTCTTGTAGCTGGCTTATTTATGTGGCTTCCAGTTAAGTTTCTGGTCAATGATGACCCCCAGAATGTTCATGGTGGGTGTCATGTATCTTACATTATTATATATAACTGTATCCTAACATGCTATACATGACTGTAATAAGATATGACCTGTAAACACCAGCATACCTTACCACCAGGGGTGCACTTGCAAGAGACAGGTATATAAGGGCAGGTCTCAGGCAAGTGCAGCATTCCAGAGCTGTGAAATAAAGGTGCAGGTCCAGAGTGACCTTGACTTCACTACATGCCTCGTGTGAACCTGTACTGAGGGGACAGGACTTAACAGTGGCGACGAGTTACGGGATTACAGAATGGTGAACAACGGATCAGATGAAAAGTACAATGCGGGAGACAATTGGGAGGACTTTATCGAAAGGCTCCAGCAAAGCTTTGTAACCAAAGACTGGTTAGGTGACGATAAGGCAGGCAAGAGAAGAGCTCATCTTTAATGAAGGATCTGTTGGCACCCGAGAAACCAGCAAGCAAGTCATTTGAAGAATTGAGCACACTGGTAAGAGACCACCTGAAGCCAGCGAGCAGCCTACACATGGCCAGACACAGGTTCTACAACTACAGACGCTGTGTGGGCCAGAGCATACCCGACTTCGTGGCGGAACTTCGGAGATTGGCTAGTTTATGTGAGTTCTCCAATGAACTGAGGAGAGAAATGCTGAGAGACTTTTTCATTTAAGGAATAGGCCACACAGGCATATTCTAAAAGCTCAGAGACCAAGAACCTGACCTTAGAGGCAGCAGCACTAGTTGCACAGACATTCTTGGTCGGGGAAGAAGAAACGAGGTTGATTTACAATGCAAGTACGACAACCAACGAAATATCGGAACAAGAAGTTCACGGCACTAAACAAGCTGCTACCCCCACACATCGACAAAACCAGGAGATCAGGTTCTCGACAGCAGGCAGAAGCCATCAAGGGCCACAGGAACAGCTGTTCACACATCATCAACCCACAATGCGAGCAATCAACTACAAACTGAGAGAAGCTCAAGAGAGATCAGCCAGACGCAGCTCATTCTTTGGGAACACTTTGAACAATGGAACAGATCTGTGCTGGAGGTGTGGGGGTGGGCACTCGTCAAGGGGATGTCGATTTCAGCAGGCTGTTTGCAGAAATTGTGAATATACAGGGCATTTGGCCCGCATGTGCAAAAAAACGGCAGCTTGGCTGGTATACGAATTGGATGGGTCGGAAAGCGGACCAGAAGATGGTGGGGACAGTACCCGGGACACCAATGTACAGCGGGTCAACACGATTAATGGACGCTGCTCCTACAACAGGACGCCTCCTATAATGAGGAGGGTCCTACTCAACGGGATATCTGTCAAAATGGAGCCGGATACGGGAGCAAGTCAATCACTCATGGGCGCTCAACAATTTGAACAACTGTGGCCGCATAAAAGAGACAGACCAAAACTCACAAGGGTCGACACCAAACTAAGGACCTCTACCAAAGAAATCGTACCAGTCCTCGGCAGTGCCATGTTCTCTGTCACACACAAAGGGACAGTGAACAGACTTCCCCTGTGGATTGTCCCCAGAGACCCCCGAGCACTGCTGGGGATAAGCTGGCTGGCAAAACTAAACTGGAAATGGGATGATGTCCATGCCATGTCATTAGAGGAACGGACCTCCTGCTCAACAGTTATAAAGCGATTTGAACATCTCTTTCAGCCAGGTGTGGGCACTTTCAAAGGGGCCAAAGTCAAAATCTACATCACACAGGATGCTAGACCGGTCCATCACAAGGCCAGAGCTGTACCCTATGTTATGAGGGAAAAGATTGAACATGAACTAGACAGGCTTCTGCAGGAAGGCATTATATTACCTGTGGAATTTAGTGACTGGGCAAGTCCCATCGTCCCAGTCATGAAGCCTGATGGATCCGTACGAATCTGTGGGGACTACAAATCTACCATAAACAGAGTCTCCCTACAGGACCAGTACCCGCTGCCCAGAGCAGAGGACTTATTTGCCACAGTGGCTGGAGCTAAACTTTTCTCAAAATTAGACCTTACATCTGCGTATATGACGCAAGAATTGACCGAGGAATCCAAGCTACTCACCATCAACACACATCGAGGCCTTTTCATGTACAATCGATGCCCATTCGGCATCAAGTCGGCAGCTGCCATATTCCAGCGCAACATGGAGAGTCTGCTCAAGTCCATCCCGGGGACGGTTGTATTTCAAGACGACATACTTATCACGGGCAGGGACACTGACTCCCATCTCCGTAATTTGGAGGAAGTACTAAAGCGGTTGGATCGGGTAGGCCTACGAGTCAAGAAATCCAAGTGCCTGTTTCTCACACCCGAGGTTGAATTTTTGGGCAGAAGGATTGCCGCTGATGGAATCCGCCCAACAGAGTCCAAAACAGAAGAAATTTGCCTGGCACCCAGGCCCCGGAATGTCTCAGAACTGCGCGCCTTCTCGGGCTACTCAATTACTTTGGGAACTTTATGCAGAACTTAAGCACGCTGCTGGAGCCTCTCCACGTGCTACTCAGGAAGAGGTGCGATTTGTTTTGGGGGGACGCCCAGAAACGCGCCTTCAATAAGGCACGCAACCTTCTGTGTTTTGACTTTTTGACCCAGATAAAAAGCTAGTTCTCACATGCGATGCGTCAGCATATGGGGTCGGGCAAATGTCAATAGTGCGAGCAAATTACAACCCATAGCTTATGCCTCCAGGTCACTTTCGCGGGCAGAGCGCGGGTACAAAATGGTAGAGAAGGAGGCGCTCGCGTGCGTGTACGGTGTCAAAAAGATGCACCAATATCTTTTCGGGGCCAAGTTCACGTTAGAAACTGACCACAAGCCCCTCACGTCCCTCCTATCCGAGAGCAAGGCAATAAACGCCAACGCCTCGGCGCGAATTCAACGGTGGGCGCTCATGCAACTATACCATAAGGCAGAGACAACTGTGTCGACACGCTCAGCAGGCTACCCCTGACAACCACGGAAGGGTCTGACGAACAGGACTGTGAGATAGTCATGGCAATCGATGCCTTTGAGTCCACAGGTTCGCCCATGACGGCTCGCCAAATCAGAGCCTGGATGGCCAGCGACCCCATGTTATCCTTAGTAAAAAGATGTGTCCTAACTGGTGACTGGGCAGAGGCTCGCGATGCCTGCCCCGAGGAATTAAAACCCTTTCACAGGCGCATGCATGAGCTATCACTACAAGCAGACTGCCTGATGTGGGGCAGCCGAGAAGCCATGCCTCTGCGAGGCAGAGAGGCATTTGTCCGGGAGCTCCACCGCGAGCACCCGGGGATTGTTCTCATGAAGGCCATAGCCATATCCCACGTCTGGTGGCCTGGTATTGACGCGGACTTGGAGCTCTGCGTCCGAAGGTGCACCATTTGTGCCCAACTCAGCAATGCCCCCAGGGAGGCTCCACTGAGCCCCTGGCCCTGGCCTACCAAACCCTGGTCACGGGTGCACATAGACTATGCGGGCCCATTCATGGGCAAAATGTTCCTCGTAGTTGTAGATGCATTTTCAAAGTGGATTGAATGCACCATTTTAAACTCTAGCACAACCTCCACCACTGTGGAGAGCCTCGCAACCATGTTTGCAACGCACGGAATCCCTGACATATTGGTCAGTGACAATGGTCCATGCTTCACAAGTGCAGAATTCCAATACTTTATAATTGACCACGGCATAAATCACGTCAAGACGGCACCGTTCAAGCCGGCCTCCAACGGCCAGGCGGAGAGAGCAGTGCAAATCATTAAACAAGGCTGAGGACACTGCCCTGCAGAACTCCTGCAGTAATGTCCTGGGGCTGTGATGATTGACCTCCAACCAACACAGCCATCTTCCTTTGTGCTAGGTATGACTCCAGCCAGTGGAGAGATTTCCCCCTGATTCCCATCGACTTCAGTTTTACTAGGTCTCCTTGATGCCACACCTGTTGAAATGCTGCCTTGATGTCAAGGACAGTCACTCTCACATCACCTCTGGAATTCAGCTCTTTTGTCCATGTTTAGACCAAGGCTGCAATGAGGTCTGGAGCAGAGTGGTCCTGGCGGAACCCAAACTGAACATTGGTGAGCAGGTTATTGGTGAGCAAGTGTCACTTGATACCACTGTCAACGACACCTTCCATCACTTTGTTGATGATTGAGAGTAGACTGATGGGGCAGTAATTGGTGTGATTGGAGTATGCCATTGGTACCTCTCTAATACAATTCCAGAATGTATTCTGTGCTTTCAGTTCCCTGGGGTTGAGGGGGACAGCAGTAATTGTTCGGGCATGGACACATTGAGCTGAATGGCCTCCTTCTATGCTTGTAAAATTCAATGGTTCCCCATTATTGATCTTTATGAGCATAGCTGTTGTTAAAGAGGGTGATTGTGTGGATAGCAGATGAAGACAGGATTGGGCTTACCTGGCCTATTCAAAAAAGGAGGCAGACAAAAAGCAGGAATCTAGACCACTTAGCCTAACATCTGTTGGGAAAATGTTGGAGTCCATTATTAAAGAAGCAGTAGGACATTGGAAAAACAAAATTTGATCAGGCAAAGTCAGCATGGATTTATGAGGGGGAAGTCATGTTTGACAAATTTGCTGGAATTCTTTGAGGATGTAACGAACAGGGTGGATAAAAGGGAACCAGTGGATGTGGTATATTTAGACTTCCAGAAGGCATTTGACAAGGTGCCACACAAAAGGTTACTGCACAAGATAAAAGTTCACAGGGTTGGGGGTAACATATTAGCATGGATATAAGATTGGCTGACAAACAGAAAACAGAGAGTCGGGATAAATGGTTCATTCTCTGGTTGGCAATCAGTAACGAGTGGGGTGCCGCAGGGATCAGTGCTGGTACCCCAACTATTTACAATCTATATTAATGACTTGGAAGAGGGGACTGAGTGTAACATAGCCAAGTTTGCTGATGATACAAAGATGGGAGGAAGGGCTGCATGCGTGAGGAGGACATAAAGAGGCTGCAGGAGGACATAGACAGGCTAAGTGAATGGGCAAGAATTTGGCAGATGGAGAATAATGTTGGAAACTGCAAGGTCATGCACGTTGGCAGAAAAAAAATCAAAGAGCAAGTTATTATTTAAATGGAGAAAGATTGCCAAGTGCTGCAGTACAGCGGGACTGGGGGTACTTGTGCATGAAATACAAAAGGATAGTATGCAGGTGCAGCAAGTGATCAGGAAGGCCAATGGAATCTTGGCCTTTATTGCAAAGGGGATGGAGTATAAAAGCAGGTGTACTGTTTATTGGTGAGGCCACACCTGGAATATTGCGTGCAGTTTTGGTTTCCATATTTACGAAAGGATATACATGCTGTGGAGGCAGTTCAGAGAAGGTTCACTAGGTTGATCCCGGGGATGAGTGGGTTGACTTATGAGGAAAGGGTGAGTAGGTTGGACCTCTATTCATTGGAATTCAGAAGAATGAAAGGTGATCTTATAGAAATGTAAAAGATTATGAGGGGGCTTGACAAGGTTGATGCAGAGAGGGCATGATCTTCGAATAAGGGGCCACCCATTTAGAACTGAGATGAGGAGAAATTTCTTCCCTGAGGGTTGTAAATCTGTGGAATTCGCTACCTCATAAGATTGTGGAAGCTGGGATATTAAATACATTTAAGACAGAATAGACAGTTTCTTAAACGATAAAGGGATAAGGGGTTATGGGGAGCGGGCAGGGAAATGGAGCTGAGTCCATGATCAGATCAGCCATGATCTTATTGAATGGCGGAGCAGGCTCGAGGGGCCTTATGGCCTACTCCTGCTCCTATTTCTTCTGTTCTTATGTTCTTAAAATCCAAGGTCCCATGCTGCAGGGTCACCTGTCGCGACTGCTGCTGGCATACAGATCTCGTCTGCACTCACTGACTGGGATCCCCCCCGCGCAACTGTTGATGAAAAGGACTTTAAAAACAAGGCTCTCATTAATCCTCCCAGACATGCACGAAATCGTTGAGGCAAAGCGCCGTAAGCTGACTGAGTACCATGACAGAAATTCGAGGGGGAGATGGAATGCGATAGGGGACAAAGTGTTTGTACTAAACTATGGCAGGGGTCCAAAATGGCTTGCAGGGACAGTAACGGGCAAGGAAGGAAACAGGCTACTGGTAGTACAAATGGACAATGGCAAAACCTGCCGGAGGCATGTAGACCAAGTAAAAAACAGATTTACCAACAAAACTACGGAACCAGAGGCAGACTACAATATGGAACTCGCACCACACCTGGTGGACAGACAGAGGGAACAACCTGAGGAAAGGGCAATCCCAACAGACAGCCCAGGCAAGTCAACAACAATCACACCAATCAAAACAGACAGCCCAGGCGAGATACCAGCAACCACACCCAAAGAAAAACAGACACCAAGGCAAACAACTGAACCACAACTCAGACGCTCCACGCGAGAGCATAGATCACCTGAGAGACTGAACCTATAAAGACACTAAGACCTGTGGGGAGGGTGATGTCATGTATCTTACATTATTATATATAACTGTATCCTAACATGCTATACATGACTGTAATAAGATATGACCTGTAACCACCAGCATACCTTACCACCAGGGGTGCACTTGCAAGAGACAGGTATATAAGGACAGGTCTCCGGCAAGTGCAGCATTCCAGAGCTGTGAAATAAAGGTGCAGGTCCAGAGTGACCTTGACTTCACTACATGCCTCGTGTGAATCTGTACTGAGGGGACAGTGGGAGATTAGACAATGGTAATGCTGTTGAATGTTGAGGTGCTTAGATTCTCTCGTTGGAGATGGTCATCGCCCGGCATGAATGTTATTCGACACTTATCGGCCCAAGCCTGAATGTCGTCCAGGTCTTGCTGCATGCGAGCACGGACTGCTTCATTATTGGAGTTGCTGCAAATGGAACTGAACACTATGCAATTAGCAGCAAATATCCCCACTTCTGACCTTGCGTTGGGAGGGAAGGTCATTGTTGAAGCAGCTGAAGATGGTTGGGCCTAGGATACTGCCCTGAGGTACTCCTGCAACAATGTCCTGGGGCTGAGATGATTGGCCTCCCAAACACATCTAGCACAAGGCGCAATTGGTTATGACTCCAGCCAGTGGCATGTCCCCCCGCCCTCCCACCACCCCCCCATCCAATTCTCATCAACTTCAATTTGAACAAGGCTCCTTGATGTCACACTCACTCAAATGCTGCCTTGATGTCAAGGGGAGTCACTTTTCCCTCACCTCTGGAATTCAGCTGTTATCCATGTTTGGACCAAGGCTTCACTGCGCATCAGTGAGCAGGTTATTGTGAGTAAGTGCCACCTGATAGTGTCAACGACCCATTTCATCACTTCACTGATGACAAAGTAGACTGATGGGGCAATAATTTGCCTTATTGGCTTTTTGTGGAAGGACATATTTGGGCAATTTTCCACTTTGTCAGGTAGATGCCAGTGTTGCAGATGTACTGGAACAGCTTGGCTAGAGACGCAACTAGTTCTGGAGCACAAGTCTTCAGCACTAGTCAGGATGTTTTGGGGCCCATAGCCTTTGCTGCGTTCAGCCTTTGGTTCTCTCAGCACCTGCCGAAGGCTCAGCTTGGTCAGTCATGGTGCTACCGAGCCATTCTCGGTGATGGACATTGAAGTCCTCCACCCAGAATACATTATGTGCCCTTGCTGCCCTCAGTGCTTCTTCCAAGTGATATTCAACATAGAGGTGTACCAATTCATCAGCTGAGGGAGGGCGGTAGGTGGTAAACAGCAGGTTTCCTTGCCAATGTTTGACCTGATGCCATGAGACTTCATGGTGTCCAAAGTCAATGTTGAGGACTCCCAGGGCCACTCCCTCCCGACTGTACTGTCACCCCTGGTGGATCTGTCCTGCCGGTGGCACAGGACATACCCAGGGATGGTGATGGAGGAGTCTGGGACGTTGGCTGAAAGGTACACGATTGAGTGTATAACTATGTCAGGCTGTTGCTTGACCAGTCTGTGGGAGCTCTCTCCAATTTTGTCCCCAGATGTTAATGAGGAGGACTAACTGGGTGGGACTTGAGCTGGGTGGGCATTTGTTCTGTCCAAATCCAGTGCCTAGGTCGATACCGGGTGGTCCATCCAGTTTTATTCTTGTGTCATAACAGTTTTTTTTTTTTAAATGGAGTGGTTTGCTAGGCCATTTCAAAGGGCAGTCAAGAGTCAACCACATTGCTGTGGTTTCTCTCACCATCTGCCTCAGCCCCTGTCAGGACTCACCCAGCTCAATCAGTGGGTCGTGGCACAAGTCCCCAGATGTTAGGGAGGACAACTTTGTTGGATTGACTGGGCTGGTTATGCCTTTGTCATGTCCAGTGCCTAGGTAAATGCTGGGTGGTCTGTCCGGTTTTATTTTTAGTGTATTTCTTTGTAGTGGTTTGGTACAACCGAGTGGCTGGCTAGGCCATTTCAGAGGGCAGTTAAGAGTCAACTACATTGCTGTCGGTTTGGAGTCACATATCGGCCAGACCAGGTAAGGACAGATTTCATTCTTAGGAGGACATTAATAAGCCAGATGGATTTTTACGACAATCTGGTAGTTTCATGATCACTAGTTTTTTGGTACTAGTTTTTTTATTCCAGATTTATTTTAATTAAATTTAAGTTCCCCAGCTGCCGTGGTGGGATTAGAACTCATATCTCCAGATCATTAGTTCCAGGCCTCTGGATCACTACTCCAATACCATAACCACGATGCTATCATAAGCCCAGGTCTGGCCCGGCTAAATTGGAGTCAAAGACTAGCAGACAGAAATGTAATGGAGTACAGGTACATTCCAGGTAGAGAGAAATGTAGTAGTCTAGGTACATTGCTACAAGGGGGAAAAGGGAGGGCAATCAAAGCCAGAACTCCCTGGATGAAGGAATTAGAGTAGAATGAAGCAGAAGGGGGCGTATGACAGATATCAGCTTGATAATACAAGGGTGAATCAGGCTGAAGAAAGAAAGTAAAGTAGAGAGAAGTAAAAAAGGAAATAAGGGCAAAGAGACAGCAAAAGAATAGATTGGCAGCTATCGTAAAAGAAATCCAAAAGGTCTTCTATCAGCATATTAACATTAAAAGGGATGTCAGTGGACCGGTGGGCCCGATTAAGGACCACAATGGATATCTATTGGTGGATCCAGAAGGCATGGCTGCTGTACTAAATGAGTACTTTGCATCGGTGTTTGCAAGAGGACTGCCAAAGCTATGGTAAACAAGGAAGTTGCTGGGATATTGGAGGAGATAAAAATCGATAAACAGGAGGTATTAGAAAGGCTGGCTGTACTTAAAAAAAAGACTTGGATTTATATAGTGCCTTTCACGACCACCGGATGTCTCAAAGAGCTTTACAACTAATGAAGTACTTGAAGTGTACTCACTGTTGTAATGTAGGAAACAAGCACACAAGCAAGCTCCCACAAACAGCAATGTGATAATGACCAATTAATCTGTTTTTTTGTTATGTTGATAGAGGGATAAATATTGGCCAAGACACCGGGGATAACTCTCCTGCTCTTCTTTGAAATAGTGCCATGGGATTTTTTACATCCACTTGAGCGCGCAGACAGGGCCTCGGTTCAACGTCTCATGCAAAAGACGGCACCTCCGACAGTGCAGCGCTCCCTCAGCACTGCAGTGGAGTGTCAGCCTAGATTTTTTGTGCTCAAGTCCTTGGAATGGGACTTTTACTAGAATGTTTAAAGGGGGTAAGTCACCCAGTCCGGATAGGATGCATCCTAGGTTGCTAAGGGTAGTAAGGATAGAAATTGCAGAGCTCTTGGCCACAATCTTCCAATCATCATTAAATACAGCGATGGTGCCAAAGGATTGGAGGATTGCAAATGTTACACCAGTGTTCAAAAAGAGCTGAGAAGGATAAACCTGACAATTACAGGCCAGTCAGTTTAACGCGGTGGTGGGAAACTTTTCGAAACAATAACCCAGGAGAAAATTAACAGCCAATTGGATAAGCATGGACTTGCTAAGGGCAAGTAGGATTTGGCTAACTTGATTTAGTTTTTTTGATGAGGTAAGAGGGTAGATCAGGGCAGTGCAGTTGACATGTAACCAGACTTTCAAAAGGCATTTGATAAAGTACTACATATTAGGTTTGTTAGCAAAATTGAAGCCCATGGGATAAAAGGGGCAGCAGTAGCATATACAAATTGGCTGATGGATCGGATACTGAGTTGTGGTGAATGGCTATTTTTCAGACTGGAGCGGGGAGGGGTACAAAGTGACGTTCCCCAAGGTTCAGTACAAGGACCTGTTTTTGATATACATTAATGATCTGGATTTGGTAGTACAGTGCACAATTTTGAAATTTGCAGAAATTTGGAAGTGTAGTAAATAGTGAGGAAGATAGTACTAGACTTCAAGACGACAGACGGGCTAATAGAATGGGCTAGACACATGGTATATGAAATTCAGCACAGAAAAGTGTGAGGTGATATAGGAAGCACGAGGGGACACAATACATGCTAAATGGTACAATTTTAAAGAGGGTGCAAGAAGCGAGAGACCTGGGGCTGTTTGTGTACAGGTTAACAAAGCAGTTAATAAAAGCATATGGGATCCTGGGCTTTATAAATAGAGGCAGAGAGTACAAAGCCAGAAAGTTAGGCTAAACCTATATAAAACACTAGTTCGGCCTCCACAGCTGGAGAATTGTATTCAATTCTGGGCACCACAATTTAGGAAGGGCGTGAAGGCTTTGGAGAGTGTACTTATGATATTTACTAGAATGCTTCAAGGGATCAGGGATTACAGTTACTTGGATAGACTAGCTGAGATTGATCTCGTTAGAGCACAGAAGACTAAGCAGATTTGATAGAAATGTTTAGAATCATGAACGATTTAGGTAGAGTCGATAACAAGGCAGCACAGATTTAAGGTGATTGGCAAAAGAACCAGAGGTGATAGGAGGAAAATCATTTTTTACATGAGTGGTTAGGATTTGGAATGCACTGCCTGATAGGGTGGATACAGATATAATAGTAGCCTTCAAAAGGGAATTGGATAAATACTTGGGAAAAAAAATTGCAGGGATATGGGGAAAAGAGCGGGGGAGTCGGACGAATTGGCTTGCTATTCGAAAGAGCCGGTGCCGACTCGATGGGCCAAAAGGACTCCTTCTGTGCTGTACTACCTGTATTCTATGGTTCTATGATCTGCGCTATAATGACATGCACCATAGATGCGGCATTACCACGGCGCAAGGTTTTAGGAAGTTCCAAGCCATTAATATTTTTAAACTCACCGTGTGAGGGCAAGGATAATACAATTTAATTCTTTAACCTAATCTTTAAAACCAGATATTAAGTTTCACATACTTGGACAGTTCCTTCATTTCTTCTTCATGAATCTCCCTCCTGTCATTTAATTCTTTAGGCAGGTATCGAATAATCAGTTCTTGTGTCAATAATGTCTTACTGAAAGCCCTCGTTACCAAATACTGCAGCAAATGAAAAGCAAAGTAAAGTTACAGTACAATAGTCATTCTAATTGAATGGATAAACATGTAATGCTTATGTTTTTTTAAACTTAACCCTGAAAGCATCTTTGAAAACATTCAATATCTTAAATGCCATTTTGTGCTTTGCATGATCATGGAATACTCTGGACAGAGATATTATTTTTGTCTTTAATAAATCAGAATGGTGGTAACTCAGGAGGCAGCCATTCGGCCCGTCGAGCCTATGCCGACTCTCTGCAAGAGCACTTCAGCTAGACCCACTCCCCCGCCCTTTCCCCCAATTTCACCCCCCCCCCCCACAGGTATTTATCCAATTTCTTTTTGAAAGCCACGACTAACTGCCTCCACCACCCTTTCAGACAGTACATTCCAGATCCTAACCACTTGCTGCGTAAATAAGTTTTTCTTCATGTCGCCTTTGGTTCTTTTGCCATCCATTTGAATCGTGTGTTCTCTGGTTCTTGTTCCTTCTGCCAATGGGAACAGTTTCTCTCTATCTACTCTGTCTAGACCCCTCATGATTTTGAACACCCCTATGAAATTTACTCTCAACTGTCTCTACTCTAAGGAGAACAACCCCAGCTTCTCTAGTCCATCTATGTAACTGAAGTCTCACATCCCGGGAATCATTCTTGTAAATATTTTCTGAAATCTCTCCAAGGCCTTCACATCCTTCCTAAAGTGCGGTGCACAGAATTGGACACAATAATCCAGTTGAGGCCAATCCAGTGTTTTATAAAAGGTTCATCATAACTTCCTTGCTTTTGTACTCTATACCTTTATTCATGAATCCCAGGATCTCGTATGCTATCTTAACCGCTTTCTCAACCTGCCCTGCAACCTTCAACGATTTGTGCACATATATCCCCAGGTCTCTCTGTTCATACACCCACTTTAGGATTATACCCGTTAGTTTATATTGCCTCTCCTCATTCTTCCTACATTAAATTACATTTGCCACGTGTTCACCCATTCCTGGGGGTAATGTACTGACGTGGATAGAGAACTGGTTGGCAGACAGGAAACGAGAGTCGGAATAAACGGGTCCTTTTCAGAATGGCAAGGAGTGACTAGTGGGGTGCTGCAAGGCTCAGTGCTGGGACCCCAGCTATTTACAATATACATTAATGAGTTGGATGAAGGAATTGAGTAATCGCTCCAAGTTTGCAGATGACACTAAGCTGGGTGGCAGTGTGAGCTGTGAGGAGGACGCTAAGAGGCTGCAGGATGACTTGGACAGGTTAGGCGAGTGGGAAAACGCATGGCAGATGCAGTATAATGTGGATAAATGTGAGGTTATCCACTTTGGTGGCAAAAACACAAAAGCAGATTATGTGAATGGCGGCAGATTAGGAAGGAGGGGGGGGGGGGGGGTGCAACGAGACCTGGGTGTCATGGTACATTAGTCATTGAAAGTTGGTATGCAGGTACAGCAGGCGGTGAAGACAGCAAATGGTATGTTGGCCTTCATAGCTAGGGGATTTGAGTATAGGAGCAGGGAGGTCTTAGTGCAGTTGTACAGGGCCTTCAGTTTTGGTCTCCTAATCTGAGGAAGGACGTTCTTGCTATTGAGGGAGTGCAGCGAAGGTTCACCAGACTGATTCCCAGGATGGCAGGACTGACATATGAGGAGAGACTGGATCGGCTGGGCCTGTATTCACTGGAGCTTAGAAGGATGAGAGGGGATCTCAGAAACATATAAAATTCTGACGGAACTGGACAGATTAGATGCAGGAATAATATTCCCGATGTTGGGGAAGTCCAGAACCAGGGGACATAGTCTAAGGATAAGGGGTAAGCCATTTAGGACTGAGATGAGGAGAAACTTCTTCAGAGTTGTTAACCTGTGGAATTCCCGACCGCAGAGAGTTGTTGATGCCAGTTCATTGGATATATTCAAGAGGGAGTTAGATATGGCCCTTACGGCTAAAGGGATCAAGGGGTATGGAGAGAAAGCAGTAAAGGGGTACTGAGGTGAATGATCAGCCATGATCTTATTGAATGGTGGTGCAGGCTCAAAGGGCCTACTCCTGCACTTATTTTCTATGTTTCTATCAGCCTGTCTATGTCTTCGTGAAGTCTATTACTATCCTCCTCATTGTTGACTATACCTTAAAAGTTTTGTGTCATCTGCAAATTTTGAAATTGTGCCCTGTAACTCCAAGTTCAAGTCATCAATGTGTATCAAGAAAAGCAGTGGTCCTAGTACCAACCCCTGGGGAACACCAATGTGTACTTTCCTCCAATCCATAAAACAACTGTTCACCACTACTCTGTTTCCTGTCACTTAGCTAATTTCGTATCCATGCTGCCACTGTCCCTTTTATTCTTTGGCTTCAGCTTTGTTGGTAAGCATATTATGTGACACTTTATCAAACACCTTTTGGAAGTCCACATATACATCAACCGCATTGCCCTCATCAACCCTCTGTTACCTCATCAAAAAACTCAATCAAGTTAGTTGAACATGATTTGTCTTTAAACAAATTCATGCCGGCTTTACTTAATTAATCCACACTTGTCCAAGTGACTTAATTTTGTCCCAGATTATCGATCCAAAAGCTTCCCCACTACCGAGGTTAAACTGACTGGCCTGTAGTTGCTGGGTTTATCCTTACACCCTTTTTTGAACAAGAGTATAACATTTGCAATTCTCCAGTCCTCTGGTACCTGCCCCATATCCAAGCAAGATTGGAGCACCTCTGATTTCCTCCTTAACCTCCCTCAGCATCCTAGGATGCATCCCATCCGCTCCTGATGACTTATTAACTTTTAAGTTCAGACATCCATTCTCGTACCTCCTTTATCAATTTTCATTTCATCCAGTAATTGCACTACCTCCTCTATCACTATGACTTTGGCAGCATCATCTTCCTTGGTGAAGACAGATGCAAAGTGCTCTCTAGTACCTCAGCCATGCCCTCTGCCTCCATGCATAGATCTCCTTTTTGCTCCCTAATCGGCCCCACGCCTCCTCTTATTATTTATATGCCTATAGAAGACCTTTAAATGCCCTTTTATGTTAGCTGCCAATCTATTCTCATACTTTCGCTTTGTCGTCCTTATTTTCTTTTTCACTTCCCCCCTGAACTTCCTATATTCAGCCTGGTTTTCACTTGTATTTTTAACCCGACATCTGCCATATGTGCCCTTTTTCTGCTTCATCTTACTCTCTATTTCTTTCGCCATCAAGAGAGCGCTGGCGTTAGTTGCACTACCTTTCCCCTTTTTGGGAATTTACCTCACCTGTACATGAACCATCTTTAAAAGGCAGCTAATTGATTGATGGCACTTTGCCCATCACTTTAGGTATCATTAATGAAGACTGTTGATTTTTCATACCTCCTTGCTGCTGTTAATTGTGTGTGTGTGTGTGTGTGTGAGAGAGAGAGGGGTGGGGGGGGGGGGGGTTAAGAAAAGGATATCTTTATTGAATGTAACTACCAGTTTTAGTGTGGAAAGAAAATATACATTTTTAAAAAAAGAAAAAAAAAATGCAAGATAAAGTGCCTAGAAAAACTAAAGATTGGCCAGCCTTGCGCCCGTTTTGTCGGCGCTATTTCGCCGTTTATGACGGAAAAGGATGGTCAGGAAAATTGGCCAAAGTCTTGCACCGGCGGTTTTGAAATACCACTGAAAAGCGGACCGCTTTCATGCAAGATGAAAAAGTTATTGCTTTAAATTGGCCTAACCCGTATCCTGGGTGGAAAAAAAACACCTGAGGAAAGCCTGTGTTGTAGCCCCAGAAACAACGGTTAAGTATGAAGACCTGCAAAAAAGGTACAGTAAAGTTTTTATTTTATAATTCTTTTCAGTGATTCGCTGAATAAGTGTCTTGAAGTTTTTGCAATTTTTGTGTTCTCTTCCTGCCCCGCCTGTCTTTTTAGCGGTAATCAGCCTCGGACTAAAGTTGGCAAGGATTGCGGTTT
The DNA here is from genome assembly GCF_044704955.1 of Pristiophorus japonicus. NCBI lineage: Eukaryota > Metazoa > Chordata > Chondrichthyes > Pristiophoridae > Pristiophorus > Pristiophorus japonicus. The sequence goes on from NW_027254752.1 coordinate 89,229, forward strand.
CCACCGCAAATCCTCGTGCAACCCCGATTTTTACTGTCGGGCGCATTTTTGCTGCCAATTTTAGGCCTTTAAAAAAGTGTGATTAGCGGTATTTTTGGTGAAAAATGCCGAAAAAGTACCACTCACCAAAAGACCAATTTCTAGCCCAAAGAATATTAACAGCCAAGTTAATTATTACAAGGATTGGCATTTTAAGAGCTGAAGCCAATAGCCTCAAAAACAATTCCTTCTATTCCCCTATCCCCAAAATACTTGCCATGTACACTTTTCTTTTCAAGTTACATGGACCACTTCAGGCTTCCAGAAATCTGATGCCCTTTCAAGGCAGTGATGGTCAGAGACTAAGTTAACCAAAACTGACCACTTCGGAATCACAATTTGCCTTTGCTCCCACCATCACTCCTACTTGAGATCTGTCTAAAACCAGCAACATCTCAAGTGATCACATGCAAATGTGGGACTCAAATTCTGTTGGGTCTGTGGAGATCCCTAGATTTGAGAAAATGCAGGAAAAATATGAGAACACTGCACATCTTCCATTAATGATATGCTTATTGGTGTAAAAGTAACTTCAGTTGTCACCATTAATGAACAGATTAATTATTGCAAATGAGTACATTTTAAGAACTGAGGCCAACAGATTAATTAATTTTTGTTTTTCAACCCCAACATGTCTACCAAAGACACTTCTCTTGGAAATCTATTCCAAAAGTCCTTGCAATAATTAACTTGCCTGTAAGCAGCATCTTACTTCCACTATATGCGAGAATTTATAGTGTGGTTAAAAATACCAAACAATTTTTTTCACTCCATTTATAAAAATTAGTGGAACTACAACTAGTACTATACAATTTTATTTTAAAAACACACCAAGCATTGCACTAACCTCCGTTACATTTTCTTTACAGAGTGGGCAGCTAGAATTATGATCCAAGCAGCGTTCCAGACACTTCAAACAGAAGGTGTGCCCACAAGAAGTGGTAACAGGTTCATAGAACAACCTGTGGAAGAAAAACTGCAATTTTATGCAGGTGTAAAATGTTCCATTACTTTAGAGCTCAAGTTACAAATAAATTACAGATAATAAAGCTACATCATATTCTGTAATTTATTTGGACTGGCACATGTGATCTAATGCTACTATGGCCATTCATGCTGCGAGGAAACCATAACCGTTCAGACTGAGTGTGCATTGCTGTCTGCAACCTTTTTGCACTCTACGTGGAGATAAATTCTCACTTCTTAAATGGAAGAACGTCTGCTTCTCTTCTTCAGGATTCAAGATTGTGAAACGAAAAGGTGGATAATGAAGTAGCTGCAAGCAATGGCGTATCCAGTCATAGTTGGGGGGTGCCAAGGTCCTAGCATTATATTCCATTCTATTATTTAATGATCTGGAAGACTACATTAATTACACAGTAATTAAATTTGCCAATGACACCAAATTGTGTAGCAGAATCAAGAACTTTGAGGTCAACAGATTACAAATGGAAATACAAAAAGCAAAGTACTGCAGATACTGGAATCTGAAATAAAAAGAGAATGCTGGAAATCTCAGCGGGTCAGGCGGCACCTGTGGAGAGAAAAACAGTTAACGTTTTGGGTCGATGACCCTTCGTCAGAACTGCCGAATGTTTGAAAAGAACACATTCTTAAGTACTGAAAGGGGAGTGGAAGAAAAAATAAAAGGGTGGAAGACAGGAGAGATTAGCGAGACAAAGGGAATTATGAGCCAAATTGAAATGGTAATGACAGAAGTTAGAAAAAGGTTAATCTGGATAGGGTGTGAATGGCGTAGTAATGACCAGATTACAAATGGGGTTTGATATATTGGGGAAGTGGGCCCAAAATTGGCAAATGGTCTTTAATATAAGACAACTGTGCATTTAAGGGCATGAAATACAACACGAGTGGGTGTAGGTTATAAGTAACAAAGGGAGTAAGAGGAGGATCCTGGGCTGCATTGCTCTAGACTCTTCGTCACAAAGTAGGATAACAATAGAGTTAAGATCTCATTTGGATCTCAGGCAGGATATTGAGAGTCTGGAAAAGGTGCAGAGAAGGCAACATTGATGATCCTTGGTCTGACAGCATCAATATACGAAAATTAGACTTGATGTTTAGAGTTTGTACTCACTTGATACAAGCAGACCTAATCCAGACATTTAAGATTGTTAAAAGATATGGACAGCATAAAAGTAAATTGAGGTGACGGACAGATAGAACAAGGGCCATTCGAATAGAGGAAGCGGGCAATAAGGTTGGATCTCTAGCAGTTTTAGTTTACAGACAGGATGTTGGCTGTGAACAGGATTCCAAAAAAACATAGTAAAGACTGATTCTTAATAGTTGTTCAAGAAAACAGACAGGTTACTGAAAAAAAAAGTGATCACAGTAAAGTATTATTTGGGTAAACTATTCTGGGTAATTAATGTTTTGTAACCTCCCGGTGCTTGCTTGATTGCCCATAAGGGATCAGAGGGGAATTATTGACAGAAGAGCCTTGAATTAGCTACAGGTCTAGCTTTCTGCCTCTACCAGAAGGTTGGGGAAAGCATTGATAAATGGAGATTAAAATCAGCCAAAGATGAGCGCAAGCGCATATACACAATGGACTTTTCCCCTCCTTGATACTGAACTTGTAAGTAGCGCAAAACGAGCAAAGGCTGCAAATACATAACATTTCCCAAACCAAAATAATGCATGTACGAAGTAACGAGGAGATTTATGAGTAAGTAACTTACACCCATTTATATGCTATAACCGAATTTCCTTAATCTTTTACTCAATTCAGTAAACCTCCACTGCTAATTATCGTAGCTCGACCCCCATGCAAAAGTGAAGCTTACGCAAATCTCCTGAGTTTACGCCAGCTCTGAACAGTCTGTAAATTTACACTCGTCATATTTCTAGTGTTTATGGTGATTTTTTTTTTTTTAAGATTTTTTTTAAAAATTCTCTTCACTGGAGACATCAAAATACATCTAGAAATGCATGATGATATCAGAACAAGTGCAAAACTTCCATAATTACATTTTCTGTGTGCATAAATTATGGTTAGATTTCTTCAAATGTAATTTTCATTCCTAAAGGACCAAGGAATATGGTGTCAGTTGAGCGCTGTCCTCACACCACGAATGTTTATTCTGATTTCCTGTTGTTTTACGGCAGTATTTACGCTAATGAGATTCACATGCAATCTCTCCGTGACTCTCCGATGGGAAGGTTCACATAAATGATGGTGTAACTTGCCAGTTTGAGTCTATAAATGGAAAAAGGCAGGTTGTGTTTGGTACAGACCAGTCATCACAACTGACAATTCTAATGAGTCTACACAAAACATTAACCTGCCTTTCTTCTCTTTACAAATACTGAGATTGCTTTTGCATTTTCAGACTGTTATTTCAAAATTACAACTCCAGTTACTTTAAGTGTCTTATTGAATTGGAACAAACATTCAGCCCAAGAACAATGCTGCTCCTTGCTTAGTTTGACTGCCAACTGAAGGTTGAATTGGTTGAATGTGCCACAGCAGATCTCTTCTGGCTGAATATTTCAATATGCCAAATCTCCAGCAAGCAGCTCTTTTTTCAGGAACTAATTTACATTAGATCATTGCTCTCTCTCCTCACTCACTGAAGTATTGGTCCCGTTTAACTTTCTAACATTTTGTGGGCTCAAAATTGGCCCACCCACCGGAGATGCTTTTCTGCGTGGAAAAGTGCTCCGGAAAAAAAAAAATCGGTCCCCGCTTTGGACGTTGTCCAGCCTCTCCCGGGTCTTTGCGTAGCGTGGCCAGTCGGGTTGGGGGCGGAGCCAGCGTCCCACGCTGAACACAGTGCCGGGACGTCTGCACATGCTCTTAGGATTGTGCGTGCATGCGCAGAAGCTCCTGCCCCCAACACCTCAGTGTGTGTGCTGCAGCGTGGGACCCGATCATCATCATCATCATCCCGGCTGCTGGTGCATCCCGCCCCTATCCCAGACCAAGTGGCCTACCGCACAGGCCAGCCCGCTGCCTTCCCGGGCTGAAGATGAAGGTAGGGTAGGACTTACTTCAATTTTTTAATTTGGATATTTTGAAAAAATTATGTAAATATGTTTTGTCTCATGAATAGTGGTGACCATTTGTCAAGCTTATTTACCTGGTGCTATTGTGAAAGAAGAACATAAGTGAGAGAGGAACACAGAATATCTTATTTATTGAAGTAGACTATATTTAGATAATATGGGCTCAATTTTGGTCCAGTATAATCATTGCAAATAAATTGTTGTTTAAATTAGTTGAGATTAGGGCAATTTAACAACAATCTTTTACTTCTTTTATTTTTGTAGTTTAAGCTTCCAAGAATGCTTCTGTTGTATAGTAAATTAACTTTGCAAAGTTTGTCATACGATGTCCTGTATAGCTGTTTGATCCTATTCACATTCTTCAGTCAAGTCATTAAGTTCTGCTGGCCTCCGACTTACCTACCTGCGCTGATTTCTTAACTCTCAAGGGTTTTCACAAGTGGCCACAAATGCTGGCCTAAGTTAGTTTGGAGCAACTATTAGCTGGTCAAAGTGGCCTAAATGACTGCTAACACCCACTTTTGAAAAAAAACTACAAAAATCCTAACTAACTCACTTACACTAGCGCAAATTGAATGTGCAAAATGTGGATTTTTAAGATGCTCCAGAAAAATCAAGTTGCTCCAAAAAAAAAACAGAGCAACCCCTGGCCAATTTTGAGCCCACTAAAGTAGCCTTTAAACTCATGGATTTTTAAAATTAATGCTCTATTGCTAATTTTTAAATATACTCTCTACTCCTAGCTCTTTAGAAGTCTTCTTGAAAAAGCCACTTAATGGATTTATGGCTATTTTGGTCATAAATAGAAACTTTTCTAATGCTGAGTCACAAAGGTCCACAGTCTGTAAAATTGAGGAATGATTAGAATTCATAATTTGATTTTCAAATTTTATACAGTGGACACAGATCATTTCTGATCAATTTATTGTGTATAGACATTTAGAAAATATAATAAATACCTCATACAAAGAGAGCATTCAAAATCAAATGGATCCACAAGTTCATTGGGAATCTCTCTTGATGCTTTAAAATTGTCAAATGTCAACGGTACAAATTCATCTAGTTTAGGAGGAAAAAAAAAGGTAATTTTTTTTAACTACTAAATACACAACAAAAATTTGTTGCTTCCTTCTAGTGGTTTCACTTTTAACAAGACTATATTTTGACCAGTTCAAGAGTTACAAAATGTTACTTCATTTCACCTTGGGCAATTGAAAGATGAGATGATCAATAAATATTTTTAACATCTTGGATCTGTATGCACTTCATGTCCGCTCCACTTGAATTCTGGTCATGTTTATAATTTGTGTCAATTATAAATTTCAACATTCACAATCATAGAAAACATTCATGTAAATTTTACTGGCGACTGCACGGCGCTATAACCGGTAGAGTGGCGAGTGCAGCAATAGGGAGGGCACAAGTCCATTTATTCACTAACCCAACACTCTCTGCTCGTTAGACAATTGTCAAGCAATTTAATTGTGTTCATTACTGTACTAATTATACAGCTATTAATAAGAGCCCAGAGTTATTTAACACTAATTTTTACTAGTGTTCAATTAACTTATTGATCAGACTATTTATTTACTACTTAATGCATGCCCTTTTCATCAAACAATTGGTGAGCAATTTAAGTTGTGCTCATTAATTTACTAATTGTATGACTATTAGTCCTTAATTTTGTAATCTCAGATATATTTTAATAATGTGACAAGTTCTCTGTTCATATTCAATCAGTTGAATCATTCACATCTAACAGTTCACCCATATAATAAAACACTTTTTTTGCCAATTAATTAGAGGGTAAAATTTAAGAGGAAAGAGACATCAATTAGGATTTTGCAAAGTGATAGCGCAAACAATAAATTAAACACATTCTGGAATATGCTCAGGATTAAGCACATTCGGAATCACTCTGGTTGATGGACTGCAGTCTAATCCAAGCTTTCATCTTGACTACACATCTTGTGTGAAAGGCCAGGTGATGTTGGATCTGTTGGATGTTGTGGATCTGTGGAATTCGCTGCCTCAGAGCTGTGGAAGCTGGGACATTGAATAAATGTCAGTAATAGACAGTTTCTTAAACAAAAAGGGAATAAAGGGTTATGGAGAGCAGGCTTGGAAGTGAACCTGAGGCCATGATCGGATCAGCCATGATCGTATTAAATGGCAGAGCAGGCTCAAGGGGCTATATGGCCTACTCCTGCTCCTCTTTCTTATGTTCTTATGTTAACATCTTTCATGCTTGTGATTGACATGTTTCAGCACCAGCAGCTTATAATCAAGTTTCAGCAGAAGCAAGTGGGCCCTGCAAAATGTTTTCTTTCAGGTACTTGTACAACTCCCTTTTGAAAGCAGTGATCGAGTTGCCTCCACCACCCTTTCAGGCAGTGCATTCCAGATCCTAGCCACTCGCTGTGTAAAAAAGTTTTTTCTTACGTCACCTTTGGTCCTTTTGCCAATCTCCTTAAATCTTGACCCTTCTGCCAATGGGAACAATTTCTCTCAATCTGTCTAGATCCCTCATGATTTTGAGCACCTCTATCAAATCTCCTCTCAACCTTCTCTGCTCCAAGGAAAACAACCCCTGCGTCTCCAGTCTAGCCATGCAAGTGAAGTAACTCATCCCTGGAGTCATTCTCATAAATCTTTTCTGCACCCTCTCCAAGGCCTTCACATCCTTCCTAAAGTGTGGTGCCCAGAATTGGACACAATACTCCTGTTGAGGCCGAACCAGTGTATAATACAGGTTCATCATAATTTCCACTTTTGGAAAGCGTGGAAATTCTATACCTTTATTCATGAAGCCCAGGAACAAGTGAGCTTTTTTTTAAAATCGCTTTCTCAACCTGCCCTGCCACCTTTAATGATTTGTGCACATATACCCATAGGTATCTTTGTTCATGCACCCGCTAGTTTATATTTCCTCTCCGCATTCTACCAAAATGTTTTTCACACTTTTCTGCGTTAAATTTCATCTGCCACATGTCCGCCCATTCCACCAGCCTGTCAATTGTCCTCTTGACGTCTATTGCTATCCTCCTCACTGTTGCCTATGCTTCCAAGTTTTGTGTCATCTGCAAATTTTGAAATTGTGCCCTGTACACCCACATCCAAGTCATTAATATATCTCTAGAAAATAAGTGGTCCTATTACCGACACCTGGGAAACACCACCTCCAGTCCAAAAAACAACCATTCACCATTACTCTCTTGTTTCCCGTCACTTAGCCAATTTCTTATCCATTCTGACATGGTCTCTTTTATTCCATGGGCTTCAACTTTGCTAGCAAGCCTATTATGTGGCACTTTGTCAAACACCTTTTGGAAATCCATGTACACGTCATTGCCCGCATCAATCCTCTTTTACCTCATCAAAATACTTGATCCAAGTTGGTTAAACATTATTTGCCTATACTTAATTAATCCACACTTGTTCAAGTGACTTTTGTCCCCGATTTATTGTTTCTAAAAGCTTCCCCACTACAGAGGATGAACTGGGAACTGGGAACTATAGTTGCTGGGTTTATCCTTGCACCCTTTTTTTGAACATTTTCAATTCGCCAGTCTTCGGCACCACCCCCATATCTAAGATTATGGACGGTACCTCTGAGATTTCTTCCTCCACTTCCCTCAGCGTCCTAGGATGCATCCCATCCGGTCCTGGTGACTTATCTACTTTAAGTACAGCCAGCATTTAGTACCTCGTCTTTATCAATTCTTATCCCATCCAGTATCTCCTCTACCGCCTCTTTCACTATGTCTATGGCAGCATCTTCCTTGGTGAAGACAGATGCAAAGTACTCATTTAGTACCTCAGCTATACCCTCTGCCTCCATGCGTAGCTCTCCTTTTTGGTCCCTAATCAGCCCCCCAACCCTCGTCTTACTATCCATTTACTATTTATATGCCTATTAGAAGACTTTAGAATTACCTTTTATGTTAGCTGCCATTCTATTCTCTTGCCTTCTCTTTGCCCCTCTTATTTTCTTTTTCACTTCTCCTTTGACCTTTCTATATATAACCTGATTCTCATGTATTTGCAACCTGACATCTGTCATGCGCACTTTTTTTCTGCTTCATCTTGTCGTCTATCTCTTTCGTCATCCAGGGAGTTCTGACTTTTGTTGCCCTACTTTTCCCCTTGGTGGGAATATACCTCAACTGTACCCAAACTATTTCCTCAGCCCACGGTTCCACTACAGTTCTGCCTGCCAATCTTTGATTCTAATATACCCAGGCCAGATCCAATCTCATCCCACTGAAATTTGCCTTCCTCCAATTATATACTTTTACTCCCTGTCCTTTTCCATAGCTAATCTAAATCTTATGATACTATAATCACTGTTCCTTAAAAATGTTTACCCCATGACTCTTGCTCCACTTGACCTATCTCATTCCCGAGAACCAGATCCAGCAATGCCTCCTTCCTCATTGGGCCAGAAACACTGATCAAGAAAGTTCTTTTGAATACACTTCAGAAATTCTTCTCCCTCTCTGCCCTTTACACTATAATTATCCCAGTCTATATTATGATGGTTGAAGTCCCCCCATTATCACTACTCTTATAGTTCTTGCACCTCTATTTCTCTGCAAATTTGCTCCTCCATAATTTTCCCATTAGTTGGTGTCCTATAGAATATATCTAGTAGTGTAATGGCACCTCTATTATTTCTTAACTCTTTAAAAATACATTCAGTCCTTGACCCCCTCCAGGAGATTCTCTCTCCAATACTGCAACATTCTCCACCTCCCATCTTTCCTGAACACCCGATATCCAGGAATATTTAATACACAATACTTCCCCTTTTTGAGCCAGGTCTCTGTTATTGCCACAATAGCATATTCCTATGTGGCTATTCGCACCTACAGCTCACCAACCTGCTTTACTATACTTTGTGCGTTCAGAGACACATCCTAGACCATCCTGTGTTCCTTTAGTCTGACCCCACCTAATACCTTACTATTTCTTGCTTTAGTGCTATCTGCATATCCCAATCCTTTGTGCTTTTTGTTTCTCCTTTCTAATGCTACATCCTGGTGCCCATCCCCCTGCCAACTTAATTTAAATCCTCCCCAACAGCACTAGCAAACCTCCCCACGAAGATATTAGCACCGGCTCTGTTGAGGTTCAACCCGTCCAGCCTGTATAGGTCCCACCTCCCCTAGAACCGGCCCCAATGCCCCAGGAATCTGAAGCCCTCCCTCCTGCACAATCTCTCCAGCCGTGCATTAATCTGCTATCCTATTTCTATTCTCACTCGCACGTAGCACCGGGAGTAATCCAGAGATTACTCCCTTTGAGGTCCTGCTTTTTAATCTCCTTCCTAGCTCCCTAAAATCTGCCTGCAGGACCTCATCACTCTTTCTACCCATGTCATTGGTACCTTTGGCTGTTCACCCTCTCCCCGCAGAACATTCTGCAGCCGCTCAGTGACATAACCTTGACACCAGGGAGGCAACATACCATCTTCTACAGCCACAGAAATGCCTGTCTGCTCCCCTAATTATCAAACCCCCTATCACTATTGCTTTCCCTGTCTTCCTTGCACCCCCCACCCCCGCACTGTACAGCTGAGACACCCATGGTGCTATGGACATGGATCTGGCTCTACTCCCCAGAACCATCACCCAGAACCGAATACTGGTTGGAGAGCGAGATGCATTCGGGGGACTCCTGCACTACTTGCCTGGCCCTCCTCTTCTGTTTGGCATTCACCGATTCCCTCTCTGCCTGCGCACTCTTTAGCTGCGGGGTGACCACCTCCTGAATCTTGTCAAGTAACCAGTTTCAATTATAGCATATCAACAGCGAAGATAAGCTTTTATTAAATCTGTATCGTGTTCATTAATAAAAATAACACTTATTAACCTGTTAAGTGTGGCAATGACATGAAAGGTTCTTTATACAATAAATGCCATAACAAATTTTAATTGTAGCTATTGTTAACACAATTAATTTTGTGCACGCAGCAATATTCCCGCTAATTTTGGGAGGATATGCGGCTCCTTTAACAGGTTGTGCGGTCCATTCAAATCTCTGCACACGTGTGCAGTTTTTCCATTTAAAAGCCACTGAGCAGGACCTCCAATCTGCGGTGCAGACGTGCTGCTTAATGGGAACATTGGTGTGCCCTCAACAGCTCATCTCCAGCCCAAATAATTGCCCACCCCGGCCTACCCTGTAAACGCCTTCACAAATCCCAAGAAAAGCTTCTGAATATCACCCACCATTCTGTTTTATCTGCAGGGGAAAAAGTGATAGTCCAAGTACTAAACTTAGTGACGACGTCAGGCAAGCGCTCTGAGAAACTGAACATCAAAATATCAATCAAACCTTTTTTAGCCATTTTTCTGGGTGTTTTGAAACTCTGGCAGATCTCTGTCTCACGTGATAGATTTCTCTTTTGGCTGCCAATAGTTAAATTGGATGGAACTGCTTCAGTTAGGACAGAGGTTTCACCTAGTGTTGCCTTGGACTTTTTCAGTATTTGACATGATGCATTTGGCTCTTGCGCTGAAATGTTGTTAATTTTAAACAAAACCTACCAAGGAGAAAAAAATGTAACAAATATCAGAATTTGAAATCCAAGCTCACATGGGGACACATTTACAGGTTTAAGAAAATGGAGAAAAGGTTCGTTGGCAGTACAGTCAAGATTCCTTCATACATATCTAAGTCATTAACGTACAAGTCATTGAATAACTGCTCTCAAACTAAGAATTTCTGCAGAAACATTATACAAGTTTTATCTCCACTCAAAATCTACAAGCTTGTACAGAGGCTAAATTCAGGTTGACTTTATCAGCTAGCCATTTGTACAACATACCACATGTTCTATTTGGGCCAACCTTTTCTGAAGCATGATGCTTCCATTTTACATTATCTAACACATTGATAGAGAATTCAAACAGGCTGCATTTAGACAGGCTGTGAAAATTCACAGACAAGTCAGAGATGCTACATGAGTGGTAGCATGTTGCATTAAGCCATCAATCAACTTGACATTTTAGGACCCTTGGGTAGTGAGCCAATAAGGTCAAAGAAGGCGAGTTCTTTTCTGTAAATTGATCCAGGTATAAATAGAGCCATTTTGACCATGTGGTTTCAGTAAGACAAAGGAACTGGCAATCAGCCAGCAGTTTGTTGCTCTCTGCCAAGATTAAAAAGTTAAAACTACAATCGGAGTTCGTATTTCATTGGAAATTAAGAGATCTAACAATTTTGGCGCTGCGAGCAGGGTCGCCGAGGAAAGAAACTGAATTTTGGACATCGGACCTACATATTGAGGTAAGGACTCCTCTTTAAAAAAAGTCCTCGGTCAAAAGTCGAAATTCGCCTCTCCTTCCACGCGATTCCGAAAGCCTCCGGTTTGCGAACCCTCCGGTTGGTAGTCGGCTCGAGGTCCCATAGACATCTAAACTTCGGCGGTGTGTTAGTTAATTAATCACCGACCTATTGATCGGCTAGCAAGCCTTCGACTCGAGACCCCAGTAAAGAACTCAGTATAATGGCAGCAAGAGATAAGAGCAAAGAATTGCCTACAACTGTTAAAGGTGGGCAGGCACCACCTGAAGTTTCGCTAGATTTAATTCTCGAACAGTTGAAAGAATACATAGAGCAACAATTCAACGTATCTAAAACCTGTATTAAGATCGAACAAAAGTACGGAACCTCCAAAGGACAATGGTCCTTGGATGAGATTAAAAGGGTCTGGGGGAAAACGACCCATATGAAAAATAAAGAGCGAACTAGATGGTCCCTAGCGGTTATGGGCCAGATTCGAAACCGGAATGAAATTATAATGCATTCCCAACATGATCGAGAACTGACCAGTACAAAGGATCAATTGCAAGCAGTTTGTGCACAGCTGCTACAGAAAAAGCTTGAACTTGAAAAGCTGGAAGCGGAAGTTAAAGATCTTAAAGGTGAAATTAAAGAATGGAAAAAATCATTAGGTCAAGATACAGTAATAGGAAAAGGAAAAGGAAAATGTATTGATCAATTCCCAGGGTACCCATGTTTGGATAAATTAAAAGCGCAAACCCAAAGACACGACCGAGGAATAGACACGGATTCCGAATCCTCCGACAATACAGTGTCGGAGGATGATGAAGAATTAGGGGTGCGCTTTGCCCCGTTTAAAAAAAAACGAGTTGTAGTCAAATCAGAAGAGACTGCGGATGAGGGCGGAACCAAAAAAACAAAGAGGAGGGTGTATGCAGAATACTTAGTTCATGCTCCGGCAGACCCAGAGAAAATTGATAAATGGTCCAAGGAATTGCCCATTCCAAACAAAGGGGGAGTAAAAACGTGGGACAAATTGGACCGCTTAAGAAATATATATCAACTTCATCCCTGGGACGGAGTGCAAATTTTGACCATAATGGTGCCAAAAACACAGGGAAGAAAATTGCACGACAAGGTATATGAAGCTTTGGGGCAGAATGAGCAAGAATTAGACGCAGGATGGGAGGCGATTAAACACTGGCTACAAGCCTTCAGTCCAGCTAAGACAGACTGGGGAAAAATTGCAGCCTGCCGACAGAAAGAAACAGAGGAGGTCCTGGAGTATGACGAGCGGTTTAGATGCACGTGGCTAGAACATTCGGGTATGAATAATACGAATGAGGAAATGGATGAACAAGTGTTTGGACCCCTGAAAGCAGCTTTCGTGGCAGGTCTAAAGCCAGAACTGTCCAAAATGCTTAAGGTAGTGTTACCGGACTGGGAAGGTAGAGGAACTACCTTTGCAGCATTGGTGGATCGATGTAACCAATTAGATCGGGATATGGGAGCTAAAGTCCGAGTTGTACAGGCTATGGGATGGAAATCCCAGGATTCCGATAAACAGTCATTAGGAAAATTACCCGGAAAATGTCATTATTGTGGGAAAGAAGGTCACTGGGCCAGGACGTGCAGGGCAAAACAGCAAGGTCGTGGCTGGGGAAGAGGATGCAGCCAGGGATACAATTCAGCCAACAAGCCAGGCTTGTCACAAGATAACGACCTCATAGAAGCATTTAAGCGACTGACAATACAACAGAAGGAGTTACTTGGGATAGCAAAAAACGATTAGAGCCCACCCTGCCCCCCCCCTCCTCGCACTAATACAACAAAGGGGAGATGGGCTATATATAACTGAGAGTGGGCGATAAGGATGTGGACTGTCTTTTAGACACAGGGGCGGAATTAACATGTTTACCCCTACAATATGGAGACTTTTTGCCATTGGATGGTAGGGCACACGTACAGCCTATGGAGTTGGAGGCCATAAAATGGAGATTAAAAGGACAACACCGGTACTTATAGGACTGGGTCCACATGAACTAACCACGCCGGTCTGGATAGGCCCAGTAGATCAACCCCTTTTGGGAATGGACGTTCTAATCCAAGTAGATTCATCGTTGCATTTCTAGGATGGTCGGGTGACATGGTCAATTAGAACTTTGAAGAAAGAAGAATTGAAGGAACACCCGATATGGGCTAAAGATAAGAACGATTGTGGCCTACTCCAGATGGAGCCTGCGTCATTTACATTATGTGGGATTTACACTGTCCTTATCATCCACAATCATCAGGACAAGTAGAGCGAATGAATCGAACTCTGAAACAACGGCTTGCCAAATATCACCAAGAAGGAACACCATGGCCCCAGGCACTACCAATAGTGCTATGTAGCATTAGGGCAACCCGAACAGAACTACAGGTCTAAGCCCATTTGAAATTATAACAGGAAGCCCCATGTCGCTGCCAGGAACTATCGATTTACGGAAAGCTGATGTTCACTTAATGAGTGACACTTTGTTATCATACTGTCAGAACTTAACCAATGCTATTAGTTCTGTTTCCCGACAGGTATCGGCAGCTTGGGATAATCCACCCGAAGGAGGACATGACATCATCCCGGGAGTCTGGGTGTATGTGAAAAAGTTGCATAAAGAACCTTTGGGTGCCAAGTGGGAGGGACCTTATCAAGTGTTATTGACCACCCAGACAGCTGTTAAAGTCCAAGGAAAGAAAGCCTGGATCCACGCTTCACACGTTAAACGAGCACCCATAACTGAAGCTGAAATCTAATAAGGACAATTACTTTTTGCGAAAATGTATAAATTTACTGTATTATTGATTGTAGGTATTATAGGCATAGGCCTACTTCTTACTAGCCGACCCTCTGCACCAAAGGGAAATAGTAGGGTAGCAAGGGAATTACATGTAAATACCTTTTTATATATGTCATACATTTATGCCAAACAAGGTAACATTTCTAGTTGTTGGGTGTGTGAGCATATTCCTATTCACTCAAAGGGAGGGATTCCCTTGAGGCCAGTTCCCTTGAATATCTCGGAAATGGCTGAGTGGATAATTAATCAAAATAAAACAGGCAATGCGTTTCAGGATACGGAAAACTGGGCACGTAAATGGAAGTCAGCAGGTTACAATCTGACTACCTTTGAAGGGGGATACCAACCATGCTACAATAATTCCAAACGGCCCCCATTTTTTATCATCACGAATACAACGGGAATAGGAAGACCGGGGGAATCAGTCTGTCTGATTAGAAACATCAAAGGAGGCCAAAATATGGGGTATAGTAACTGCTCCCGGAATTATAATATAATCAAGCCACGGAACCGTCCAAACTGGGCCGATGTGGGAATTTTTAACGTAACGGGGATTCTGAATAAAACAGATGGAAAAGCCTGGACAGGCCCCGGAGTGTTGCTGACAGAAACAGCTAACATTCATTGCATATAATGGCACCTATTGGGTGTGTGGCCACAAGGCCTACCTTTGGCTGCCCCAGAATTGGATGGGATCCTGCTATTTAGCCTACATTGTGCCTTATATGTATCATATAAAGTCACTGTCGGAACATTTACACCGTCCTAAGAGAGCTATCACAGAAACAGAGAGGTTCTTTGCCTTTCTGATCCCTGGGTATGGGACCGCCAAACTGGCAAGGGAATCCATTAACATGGCATCCGCTGTGGAACGAGTAGCCAATGATACCTCAGAGGCCATAGTTAAAATCAATGCAGAAATGGTAGCAATCCGCACAGTAGCCCTACAGAATAGACTGGCCCTTGATTACATCCTGGCTGAAAAGGGAGGTACTTGCGCCCTACTCGGAACTGAGTGTTGCACATATATCCCAGATAGTTCCGAAGAAATGACCCACTTAGCGGAGCATATCCAAAAGGAGGTAGAAAAACTTAAGCAACCCCCATCATTCACTTTGTGGAGTGGAGCCACTGAATGGCTAGGTTCAATAGGAACTTCATTGGTGGAAGGTTTAATTCTATTTGTTGTAATTGTTTTACTTTTATATTGTTTGTTTATGTTGATTAAATGTTGTTGCGACCAGGCGGCTGTAGCTGCTGTCCCGCAGGTGAGACACCTTGCAGGTCCCAGCAGACCGTCTGTACGTGGCACAGGAGTATGTTATGCTTAAGGAAAGGTTGTTTACTGGTTGAATTAAGATATTGATTTGGATTAAATTGGAATAAGGTTAGTTAACCTACTAAAACCAGACTTCCATTGTGGCCACGATGGAACTCGGGTTGGTGTAAATTTGTGTGGAAGTTACTAGTCTGGACATGTGGCGAAACACATCAACAAATTTTAGAAGGAAACTCTTAACATGTATGAAATTATTTTGTAGAATGTTTAACCAGTGATACCTGATGTTTTATGATTCAGTTTGTGAAAGAATCAAAGGGGGGATTGATAGAGAATTCAAACAGGCTGCATTTAGACAGGCTGTGAAAATTCAGACAACAAGTCAGAGATGCTACATGAGTGGTAGCATGTTGCATTAAGCCATCAACTTGACATTTTAGGACCCTTGGGTAGTGAGCCAATAAGGTCAAAGAAGGCGAGTTCTTTTCTGTAAATTGATCCAGGTATAAATACAGCCATTTTGACCATGTGGTTTCAGTAAGACAAAGGAACTGGCAATCAGCCAGCAGTTTGTTGCTCTCTGCCAAGATTAAAAAGTTAAAACTACAATCGGAGTTCGTATTTCATTGGAAATTAAGAGATCTAACACACTTATTACAGTTTCCTATTTCTAATTGTCAAGCGGAATTTGCTAGGTACAACCTACCCAATCTGAACCTTGGATTTGGTCCAGAATAAAACAAACAATCACAGAAATTATGTTCTATGTAATATTTCTAGGCATTGCTGATGAAAGTAGAATACAGAGTGCTATTTGTTTAGTCTGAACTTAATCAGTTTCCTGTTTGCACTAAGCTATATTTATGTTTGCAGACACTTTAATAAAAAAAAGTTAGAACACATACCTCAGAAGGCCCAGCAACTGTACAGTTTCTGGCAACCGATGCAGAACTAAAAGAGCTGAGAAAAGTAGGTTTAGGTCTTAAGCAAGATGATTGCGATCGCATGGTGGTTGATAGAGTGTCCTGCATATTCTCCAAGACAGGTGAAAACATACCACACAAGATCTATGATGGAAATAAAAGTTAATGAATATTGCATTTAGATCATCCAATAAAGATGCACAATAAAAGAAGTAGAAAGTTTGAAAAACTTTGGGCTGCCAATCACACTTGTCATGTGGGCAAATTAGCAATTCCTAGCCAAACAGCTAGATGTACCATATAGCAACACTTTTTTCTCCAAATGAAAAAAAGAAAAGTCACTTTTAGTCTCACTCTATTCCTGATGTGATTTGTGTCTCATGTTAGCTGACCAGTGAACTGCACAGGTGCAAGTTAGCATACCTGTACCCAACCAGGAACAGCTCGAGGATAAGGAGAATAAAGGATTGAACAGAAATTACCTTTTGTGCTTCTAGTTTTACAGATTTCCAGTCTGGTCTCAGAGCAATGCAGTACAAGTACTCCTTTAAAGCTTCTTCAGTTCTACCCATTTCCACAAGCGCTTGAGCTTTCCAAAAATACCCCTATCAGGAAAGCAGGTACAAAAACTACTGAATAATCATGGTGTAAGCAGGACCAATTGTGCCATTTAAAAATACACAAGTTCTTAAGTCAGACCAAAAAGAAATTCCACCAGACAATGCATTACCTTCGTCTTTAGTGGTTTAAGAGTACATGCTACATCTCCATCACAAAGTGCTTCCTCGTATTTTCCTATAGTTACATATAGCTCTGCACGGTGACACAGCATCAAGTAGTCATGGGGTACTGAGGAAATACATTAAGGATAGAGTTCACTTATAGTAAAAGTTTTAATATCAAAATTAAATATGGTCAACTATAACCAGCTTTTTCAGCAACATTTAAGAATTTGACTTGCACATCTTGCAGCTGGGAACAAATTTTTAGACATTCAAAATGCTCTTTCATTCCTCATTAATGCAGACAACTAAAGTCTGCCTCAAGTCTAACCGCTAGTTTTTGAAATAAGTTACTAAAACATCATTTTTTCCATAAACAGAAAACAGTTTTTTGGGGGGAGGTGGGTAATTTCCCATTAAACATAACCCCATATTTTCTACTTTGAGTGCAAGTAATTTGCAACTGCGCACCCTCTTCCAGCCAGGAAAGTCTGAGCTTCCAGATTCTTATACTACACGTACTACAATTCAGTTCGTAACTAATCTCAGAAAACAATTCTAATCAAATCTCTCCTCCCCCACAAAAAAGGCAAATAAATTCTTAGTGCAAAAAAAATTACATTTGTGAACATAACTGGTCATTTCATTGGATGTCTGAATTTCTGTAAATAAAAGGCCTGCTGTGCTACCAAGTTGCAACAGCTGGCACTCATAGGATTAAAATCTGCACACAAATTTAAATTCAATTAAGTAAAATTATTAGAAATTGTTGAGAAACAGTAAACCATCATGTGATTTAAGGATGCAAAAATATAAAATGCCTAAACTTCAAGCACAGAATTCTAATGCATTAAACCATAATCATGCATTTCCATTGTATAAAATACCTGATACAAGACAAAGAAATTTACACCACTTTGGGCATCTGGACAACACACTGCTAGATTTTTTTTTAAAAACAGTATTTAGCTGCAGGGTTTTGTAAAATGGTCAGTTCTTTTTAAATTTGTGGTTAAAAATAGGCTGTAGGACAAATTGACTATCATCCACAGTTAACAAACAATAGTGAATCAAGCATATTTCCTGGAATGCTGGTTGTGTCTTTATCAGGATTAACTGGACTAAGTTCAAAACTAGCACTGGATCCTCAAACTGATCTGCAGTTGTGAATTGCATTAGTAAGACAAATTAAAAAGAAAAAGCATTATGGAATATAGACCTTAATTTAAAAAAAACATGATCTGCAGGACAGCACTTTATTAGCATTTGTCACTTGCAAATCAAATATAGCATGCTAAGTGAAACTCCTACTCGAGCTCAAATAAATTATATTTAAAAACAGGACTGATAAATACCCATTCCCACTGAAGCTAGGCATATGTAAAATCACTACACTTGATTCTGCATCATGTTAAATTCTATTTAAAAAACCTCCAGAATAAGTGTATAAATGTTGTAATATAGAGCACAAGTCATGTAATTTAATATGGTAGATAAGGAAGTGTCTATAAATGTTCTTTATATGGGCTTCCAGAAAGCATCCAGAAGGTTCCACACAAGAGACTTAACAAAAATGAGAATGCATAGAATTGGAGGCAACCTATTGACTTGGATAGGGAACTGGTTAGTAGGTAGGAGTCAAGAGAGTAGGGTTAATGGGTATGTCGTAAATTGGTAGAATATAACTAGCAGTGTCCCCCCATGATCTACATTGGGGCCACAGCTTTACACTATATTTATAAATTACTCTGATGAAGGAATAGAGATCCATATATCTAAGTTTTCTGATGACACCAAGTGAGGCGGCACAGTAAATAGTTTAGATGAGAGCAGCAAGTTTAAAAAGGGATATTGATAGATTAAGTGAGTGGGCAAAACTGTGGCAGATAGAGGTTATTCTGGAAGGATATATTGGCCTTGGATGGGGTGCAGCGCAGGTTCACCAAAATGATACAGGGTTAAATAATGAAGACAGGTTGCCTAGACTAGGCTTTTATTCATTTGAATATTAAGGGGTGACCTAATTGAGAGGATTTAAGGATTTGGTAGGGTAGAGAGGGGGAAACTATTTCTTCTGGTGGCAGAGTTCAGAACAAGGGGGAACAACCTTAAAATTAGAGTTGGCCATTCAGGAATGATGTCAGAAACCACTTCACACAAAAGGTAGTGGAAATCTGGAATTCTCTACCTAAAAAGCTGTTGACACTAAGTAAACTGAAAATTTCAAAATGGAGGTTGTTGTATTTTTATTAGGCAAGGGTATTAAGGATTATGGAACCTGGGGGGGGGGGGGCGGGAAAAGAGAGAGAAAAAAATAATCAGAGGCCCCAGAAGAGAGGGGGGGGGGGAAATCAGAAGGGTCATTGGGGGGGGGGGGGGGGATGTCCAATCACAGGGGGTTAGTGGGGCAGAAACACTGGAACCAGCAGGTAAGTGGAAAGCCACTTACCTCCTGGATCCAGTAGTCCTCAACTTCCTTTAGCTGGCAGGTTCCCAGAGGCCAGGGAAACCCACTCACCCAAAACCAAAATAGTGCCATTAAACCCAAAAGAGATATTGGATACTCTTACAGGAGAATAAAGTGTCATCATGGCTGGTTTTCAAATCACGATATACCAGTTATGTTGAAACAATTCACATGATTCACCACAATCTATAAGAAACCAAACCTTTCACTAGCTAAATAAGTTATAATTGTGCATAGTATTTGTTTTTAAAAGAAAAATTCCTACAACATGGAGACATTTTCAAAAAATAGCAAACATTCTAAACTTCAAGAATGCATTAACTTGTAACACTGAAACCTTTGGGTTGACAAATGTCAGCCATGGCTCAGTGGGTAGCACTCTCCCCTCAGTCAGAAGGTCGTGCGTTCAAGTACTCCAATGCAGTACTAATGCTGCACTGTCGGAGGTGCCGTCTTTTGGATGAGATTCCATGACACTATTTCAAAGAGGAGCAGGGGAGTTATCCGGTGTCCTGCCCAATACTTTTTATCCTTCAATCAACATCACTAAAACAGATTATCTTGACATTATGTCTGAAGGAGTTTGCGCTGCGTAAATTGGCTTGTTTCCTACATAATAACAGTGACTTCTTTTCAAAAATTATATCGTGAAGATGCTCTGGTGGTCGCGAAAGACGTTACATAAATGCAAATTTTTCTTGTTTAAAATATTGAATTTTCATTAAGGAGCGCAAGTCAAATGACAGTCGCTGCAAAATTTTCAAATGTAGATTAACTACTTGGGTCTGGTAGACATCTTCAAATCCCACTGAAGAGTGTACATGACAACACATTAAAAACCCCAATTATTAGTGCAAGAGTTCAGCAATAAGTATTTCACTGCAACAGAACATTCCAGTTGCTATATTTATAAACGAGTCCCCACTCCTCCTTTCGGCCAAGCATATTACGCAAACGAAATCAGAAGTAGGTCAATCAGGCTTTAACTGTCCTACTTCAGATCCTAACAACCCTACAACAGCTTTCCGTTATTAATCTGACCTCACCAAAGAAAAACAAGCCAGCCTTCCCACGGCAATTGGCCCAGAGATCAAACTTGCCATCTTTCAACCCTCGAGCAGCTGCATCATGTCCGCCTTACCCAGAGACAGCGCCTGGTTATACAGCCCCAAGGCGGCCGAGTAGTCCCGGCTCCTCATCAGCCTGCCCGCCTCCACCTGCAGTCGCCGAGCGCGGCAGTCGGACGGGAACCACTTCTCCAACAAGTTGCACAGAACCACGTTGAGCCTGAAATGTGTGCCGGAGGCCAGGGCTGAAGCGGCTTGGGCCGCGTCCCCGGTAATGGAGAGCTTGCAGAGTCTACACTCGGTCACCGTCTCCTTCTCCACGCAACCCCGGCAGAAAGTGTGTCCGCACGGCAGCGAGACGGGCTCGAAGAGTAGCGCCAGACACATTCGGCAGTTCAGCGGGCCCGAGGGAGTGTCCGTGTCCTCGTCCTCGCCACTGTCCCCGGAGCCGGGAGCTGGGGCGCGGCCCCCGGGGTGACTGGCGCCGGCCCGGAGCCGGCAGTGAACCTGCGACCTGCTGCTCAACAGCACCTCGCTGCAGCGGATGTTCGCGGCGATGCAATCCAGCAGGTTCTGCAGGTTCTCGGGCCGGAGCCGCTCCAACTCCGCGGCCTTCTGGTAGGCCTCGAAGGCCTCAGTGAAGCGGTCGCAGCGGGACAGAGCGTCGGCCTTTCTCAGGTACAGCGGCCCCTCGGGGCCCAGGTCCTGCAGCTGGCACTCGTAGATGTCGGCCGCCAGCTCGTAGTTCTTGGCCCGGAAAGCCTCATCCGCCAGCTCCAGCATCTCGGTACGAGCGACCGGTGCCTCCATCACTCAGAAGGGCCGGGCCAAGCCAACAATAAGGGTGGCAACTCGTTAAAGAAGAGGGCTCTGTGTTGTGAGCCACTCTCGCCGTCGCCTCCTCCTCGGCTTCTGACGCCAGTTTCGAGTCTCGGGCCTCCGCCTCCGCCCTGCCATGCCCCGCCCCCTGGCACAGCCATTGGGCCGCCGGCTCTCGGGACATTTATATAACCAGGCTGTTGTGTAAATAGCAGCGAACTGACACCCGCGCCTCGGGGCTTTAAAAATAGAACATGCATTTTCAGTCTGTTTAGCCGATTTATTCAAATAACACAACAAACGAATGGATAAGTGGTGTCTCTTTACAGGAAAATAAAAATAACTAGTAATCTGAATTAAAAACACAAAATGTTGGAAATGCAGAGCAGGTCAACCAGCATCGGACCTTTCCAACAACTTGATAAGGATTGCACTAGGTTGCCCCAGTTAGCAACAGTAAACCAGATTTGCATGTGCCTTTCCCCCTTTTCTTTTAAAGGACACAACTGATAAAAAAACTTAAGTATCATCATCATAGGCAGTCCCTCGGAATCGAGCACTTGCTTCCACTCTAAAAATGAGTTCTAAGGTGATTGAACAGTCCAATACGAGAACCACCAAATTTGCTGATGATACAAAGATAGCGGAGAAGGCAAGTTGTGAGGAGGACGCAAAGGATCTGCAAAGGGTTATAGATAGGCTAAGTGAATGGGCAAAAATTTGGCAGATCGCATATGTGGGAAAATGTGAAGTTATCCTCTTTGGTAGGACAAATAAAAAAGCAAGTGGAGAGAGATTACAAAATGCTGTGGTATAGGGGGATCTGGGGGTCCTTGTACATGAAACACAAAAAGTTAGCATACAGCTACAGCAAGTAACTTGAGAGGCAAATGGAATGCTGGTCTTTATTGCAAGGGGGATGGAGTATAAAAGTAGAGAAGTCATGTCCAGGGCATTGGTGAGACCACACCTGGAGTACTGGGTACAGTTTTGGTCTCTGTATTTAAGGACAGATATACTTGCATTGGAGGCTGTTCAGAGAAGGTTCACTAGATTGATTCCTGAGATGAAGGGGTTGTCTTAAGAAGAAAGGTTGAGCTGTTTGGGCCTATTGTCATTGGAATTTAGAAGAATGAGAGGTGATCTCATTGAAACATATAAATTATGAGGGGGCTTGACACAGTAGGGGCAGAGAGGATTTTGGCATCTAGAACATCGTCGGCCGCACCGACCTGTGTGAGAACACCACCTCAGGTCGGGGCTATAAATAGAGCTGGAGCGCTGGGCCCTGGAACATTGTGAGCAAAGATGCGGCGAATGAGGGTATGGGGCCCAGAAGAGCCGAGGGCCCAGGGGCAGCACGGGCCTGCCCACACTGCAATATGTGTGCACACTAGGTCTGTGCAGGAGAGCAGGTCTCCAGTCGTCCTGGTTCAACCCTTGCCACTGGATAAAGGCAAGCCCATGTCGAGCCCATGTGGTGGCTGATGTGCAACGGTCATCATATGTGAAAAAAAAAATCCATGCACAGGCATCTTCCACCCCCTCAATTGGCGTTCAGGACTGGAACATCAGGTCCTTCATTGAAACATCTGTGAACTCTTGTGGAAGCAAGTCATCCTCTTTTGAGGGATGGCCGATGATGATGATGATGATGATAATAATGATGATGGAGAACCACAGTCCTTGTAGTTAACTAAAAACTAAACTTTCAACAAAGCAGAAGAGAGGGGGGTCGTGAGGGTTAGAGCCACGGGAGGGGGGGGGGGAGGTGTTGGAGACATGGTGGGGGGGGGTCGTGAGAATTGGAGACACAAGGTGGGGTTGGAGTCATGGGGGAGGTGAGGGTTGGAGACATGGGGGAGTGGGGTTTGGAGACACGGGGGAGTGGGGTAAGGGTTGGCGGCACAGGGGTGGAGTTGAGACACCAGTGCAGGGCGGGGGGGGGGGGGGGAAGAGAGAGGGATGGAGATGTGAAATAAGTATATTGATGTGGCTAGGGGAGAAGTGTTTGGGAGAGGGCGAGAGAGCGGACAGGTAGAGAGAGGAGTAGATACTGAGGGCAAGAGATAGTGAGATACAGGGAAAAGAGGAAGGGGAGCGACAGAAATGAGAGAAAGAAACTGAGAGGTAGTTGGGAAAAAACAGAGGGACAGGGGAGAGCAATTGACAGAGGTGAGAGAGAGAGAGAGAGAGAGAATGGAAGCAGCGGGCAGAAGAGAGAAACCAGAGAGGTTGGGAAATGAGACCAGAGGCAAGGGGAGAAAGAAAAAGGAGTGTGAGATTGACAAAAGGGGGAGACTGATAGATAGATGGGGGGGAACAGGAAAGGGAAGGGTGATGAGGAGTGTATTCAAGGATTTAGGCTGCGCCACATAGTTTTCTTGAGTCCAGACAAAAGTAGCATTTCCCAAGGTCAATCAGGACACGCTTGTTGTTGTTATTTGCTAACTGGATAGGACAGCAGTCCTCCCATTTATTTGCATAATCAGAGAATAATTCAGTGGTTCTCAAACTGGAGTCCGTACAAACAGCAGGGGGGGGGGGGGGGGGGGGAACGCCAACAGCTGTGCAGTGAGGAGGCGAGTGCTGGAGGGTTACACCTGAGACGGTGCCAGTGTTCCCAACAGGAACCACCGAGCCTTATCCCACTCCAAGAAGAGCAGGGAAGTATCGTGCAGTGAAGTAGTCAACTGACTTGTTGCTGAACCTGTAGGGTTACCTTTCAGCTGAAGGGAAGAGAAAAGCTTTCATATCATCAATGTTCAGTGAAAATGATTGGATATGAAGGGGCCGAAATTGCCCCTCCCAATAATGCCTCTGGCTACCTGAAACTGGCGACCACGGGGCAGCGCAGAATGGCCACTGACTTGGATGGACTGGCCGACATTCGCGGAATTACCCTCAGGGGTTTTTGCTGCATTTTGAGGATTCGCCCTGCTCCCCCGACTTCTGCCCCGCTCCTGCAGATGCATCCTTAACAACGTCATCAGAGCGCGCACTGCAGCGGCTCCGCCCCAGAAGATAAATTCAGGTGAAAAAGTCCAGCCACCTGTCAGTGCCCCCGACAGTTTTTTGGGTCAGTACAGTGCTGGCTCAAGACCGCTAGCGGCCTTTAAAGGCGTGTTGCGTGTATCTCCATTTTTTTTGCTGATAATTTTTCAGACTTCTCACAAGTTTGTCAGTTGCTTTGTTCAGCCCTCAAGCTCAACAACACAGAGGCATCATTGTGGAGGTTGTGCTTGTGGAGGCAATGGGCTCAGTGCTGGTAGCAGAACACCTCCTGCACATTGTGCACAGCAGGGAGGCACGCAGGAGAAGGTGGCACCGTCTCCAACTGCTCTAGACGCAGCAGGCATAGCTGCCCAACATGCAGAGGCCATGGAAATGGCGACAAACCTTAACCCAGAGAGGTGGCCTAGGAAGGACCTGCCGTCAGGAGGGGGGCTCAGGTACGCTGGACCCACCGCACCAGATAGTGGACGAAAATCGAAAGGCGGCAGGATGCACAGAAGGCAGATGCTTTCCAGCAGCAGACTGCAGAGGGTGAGGAGCAGCAAGGGCATGAGGGAGAAGGTAATGAGGCAGCAACCATAGGAAGACACAAGCATAGACGTAGAGGAAGGCCCAATCATGAAAGGGTCTACAGGCAGCAGTTTTTGTTCATGG
Source organism: Pristiophorus japonicus (assembly GCF_044704955.1). Lineage (NCBI taxonomy): Eukaryota > Metazoa > Chordata > Chondrichthyes > Pristiophoridae > Pristiophorus > Pristiophorus japonicus. Next base: position 114,373 of record NW_027254752.1, read on the forward strand.
ACCTGACAGATGACCAATGTCTCCTTAGACTGCGATTCTGGAAGGATATCGTCAGGGAGCTGTGCAATCTCCTCCAGCCTCAGATAAGGCTGAGGATAGCTCTGATCATCGCAACCAAAGTGACCATAGCACTCAATTTCTATTCCACTGGCTCATTCCAAGCTACTACAGCAGACATGGCGAACATTTCTCAGTTCGCCACACATAGCTCCATTCGTCAGGTGACTGATGCTCTCTATAAAAGAGAAGGAACGACTACATATCCTTCCCGATGAGCAGGGAGAAGCCTCTGGAGCGGCAGACTGGATTTATGTGAATTGTGGGTTTCCCCAGGGTTCAGGGCATCATAGACTGCACCACATCGCATTGAGGGCGCCACAAAACAATCCTGAGATGTTCAGAAACCGCAAGGGACACTCCCTCAATGTGCAGCTGATGTGCAACCACCACCACAAAATCATGCAGTTGATACCCAGTATCCTGGCAGCAGCCATGATGCTTTCATCCTGCACCAGACCGGTGTGCCCGGCGACATTGCTAGCCATTACCAAGATTGCGGCTGGCTCCTTGGAGACAAGGGCTACCCACTGTGCATTTGGCTGCTGACTCCCCTTCGCAACCCCAGGACTGCTGTGCAGCAAGCCTACATCAACTCATTCCGCCACCAGGTGCTTAATTGAGCAGTGCATCGGGATTGTTATATATGAATAAAAAGAGTCTGACTGGATACTGTGAGCTCAAAGTAAAAAGTGTGACCTTCGTCTTTTATTGCAGGTCTCCAGAGTGCCTCTCTAGTCTGTGAGGCCTCCTTAAGTATCTGTGCTCGTAAAGGATTGTGGGATCCCTTGAGACTCCAGGGGATGAGCCCTCTGGTGGCTGTACAAGGTATATACAAGTTTACAAACATAACAGGGATCCATTGCCTGGATCGCTGTGGTGGAGTGTTGCAGTACTCGCCTGAGCGGGTCTCCCTATTAGTCGTCATCTGCTGCATGCATCACAACCTGGCAATCATGAAGGCACAAGCATCGGAGGACGAGCCACCAGTACCATTTGAGGAGGAGGACCAGGAGCATGACGCACAAGAGGAGGAGGAGGAGGAGGAGGAGGACCAGGATGCGGGTCGCCGGCCACGCAGAGGCGGCGTCACCATCCAAACTCTGCATGGGAAGTGCAGAACCGTCTCATTGCTGCTCATTTCCAATGAGTTCAGGCCCACTTCACCCTTCATCTTTGCATCTCCATGACCATCCCAATGAGACCTTTCACACATCACAGTGAAATGAGAGACCTGCACAGATATGGGAACAAAAATAAAGATTTATCACACAAGAAAGATGAAAAAAACATACACCCTTTTGCATCTCCATATAACCCCTCTTACGCAAGTCTATTCTCAAACTATGCCGCAGTGTCTCCCATGTGACTGCATCATGGGTCTAGGAAGGCTGCTGTGTTTCAGGTGTCGAAACTATCCACCCCTTCCTCCAATGATTGTTGCAGGTGGGACAGACAGAGACTATAATACCCGTATTGGACTGTTCAGTCACCTGAGAACTCACTTTTGGAATGGAAGCAAGTCTTCCTTGATTTCAAGGAACTGCCTATGATGATGATGGTAAGGGGTTAATATTTCCACAGAAACCAATAGTCACAGAAACCAGCTTCTGGGATTGCTTCTTTCCTGTAAAACACAAATACTAGTTTCTGTAACCTGCCTTTTAAGCCAGACCAATCAAAGGTTTCACGGAGTCGACTATTGTAATAGTAATATGTCCTTACTATAACAGTATAAATGCACACGAGGCCCATACTTGAGAGACGATCACTCTATGATCAGTTACCTTTATTACCAAGATCAGGAGACAGACGGTGGCTGGAGCTTCCCCTTTTATACCAGAAAGTCCAGGTTAGGAGTGTCTCCCACAAGTTCGCCCCCTGTGGTCAGTGTCTCTCGGTGTACAACTTAGGTCAGCTTATACATGGGTTACAATGACAGTTGAATACATGACAAATAGTTAATGGATTCTTTCCCGTAGAACACAACTACCAGTTTCTGTAACGGCTTTATAGTGAAACTTTGTCTTAAGTTCGTTAACATATCTGACACTAATGAAAATGGCTATTGTAATTATGCTTATTGGTTAATGCTCCTTGACTGGAAGACAGTTACAAAAGACAGGAGATGGGAACAGATCATAAGATTTGAAAACAATAATTCAATCATCAACAGAATGAGGCAAAACTCAGACGGCCATCAATTAAGAATAGGATGATTGTATATTGAAAGAGGGTATAAGAACGTTAATTTCCAAATCCCTCATCACACGGAGGAGGCGACTTTAAGGAAGGAGGAGAGGGTGTCCAGTGAAGCATCCTACATCAACTCGTTCCATGTCTTTGGTTGTATGGGAAGTAAAGCCTGTATTTTAACTAAGTCTTCACCGTCCAAGTTTGTGTAATGCATGTATGTGTGTTCTGGTTTACTAAAGCGAGTAACCTTGTTGTCACCATTTATGCCAGTCAAATCCTAAGTAAATAAGGGCACTTAAAAATACCCTACAACAGGTGTGACACCCTCAACAAGCTCTGGCTCTGAAATGGCCGGCTGCAGACTGGGCAGCACCCTCCTCGGTGCGTTCAGTTGACCTTGGCTTGGATGAGTCCATGCTTGTCGGCAATGGCAGTGTGACAGGTCTGGGGTCAGGACTGCTGTTGATCCTGAGAGAGCACATCATCATCCTGGTCCGAGGAGCCTGCACCACTACCCGGGGGCAGCACCTCACCATCGCCACCAGTCTGAGGGAGCACAGGTCGGTGGTGTGGCGCAACACCGGAAGGTCCCCCATGAACCGCGGTGGACCCAGCCGCGATGGCAACAGTCAGATCTCGTGTGGCATCCAGCTGAGACTGCATGAGAGCAGACAGTTTCGATGCCACCAGAAACAACAGCAGTAAGATGCTCCGTGGCCTAATGCTCAGAGTGCACAAGAGCATTCGGAGCTTCCAGGGCCACGGCCATCCTCTCCAAAGCAGCACTCAGATGCTCATTCCCTTGCGCCTGTGCTGTAATGGCAGCTACGACATCGCCAACGAGACGTGGCATCACAGCTGGATCCGCGCGGGCACTCTGGGTGTCCACCATCGTCTGCACACTGGCAATGATGGGCTCCATGGTGTGCACAGAGCTGTCCACAATGCGGGAGATGGACTCTTCCATGCTCCTGACCACTTGAGACAGGCTCTCCGGCACCCTTGCCATTTCCCCCAACAATTGGGCTCTACCCTTCTTTCATAAGCCCCAACATCGATGGGCTCGTCTGAGTCCTCTTCAGCAGAACTCGCGTGCGACCTCGCCCTCCGGAGAGATGGCACCCGAGGTTGCCTTGGCCCTTCACCATGCTGCAGCCCACTAGGTCCCGGTGCAGACCCCTCTGCTAAGTCTAACATTTCTGACCGCATATTCTCAGTATCTGAGCTGGCCCGTGCAAGTGTAGGAAGCAGTGACGCAGTGCTGGCAGCAGTGTCCCCCTCTTCCTCAGCCTCATCAGACATGCCGGCAATAGATGGAGTGGCCTCCAGGGTGATGTCATGGCTCTTGCTTCCAATGGCCTCTAGGGTGTCGTCATAGCTATGGCTGCCAGTGACCTCAAGGCTGTTGCCATGGTTTTACCTCCCACTTGCATCAGCGGTCTCTCCCTAGCTTTGGCTGCCAGTGCCCTCAATGCTGTTGTCCTGGCTTTGGCTCACACTTGGAGTCTCATCTGCAATCATAAATGGCACAAGGGCTCCTGTGAGGCTGAGGTAGGGCATTGCACATGCAGCCTGCAACTTGCACACTATCATAAGCAAACGTGCGGTAGGTGCTGGCACTTTCAGGGAGAGATGGCATTAAAGGAAGACCTTCCCTTAATGATGCTGCCCCCAGCGGGATCAACACGACCAGCTGCCACAGGGAAGGCAACATGTGGGCCCACCAGCCTCCGGATCCTTTCTTTCATGTGAGTGCGCTGCTTGATCTGTGGCTGGTCACCACCAGTCCTCTGTTGTTCAATACGATTGTGAGAAACCTTCGCCTGCAAAGCAAATAAGTCTTGCTGAGTAGCAGTGTCATGAGGCCTCAGCAATGAGTGCAAGTGTGGGTCTATTACATGCAACTGTAACTCAGACATGAAAGGGAGCCTCCATTGCAAGAATGCACACATACATATATCTACAGGCCTCAACAATCAAATGTTGCTTCAGTGACGATATAGGGAAGGTTGGAAATAAGAGGTGAAGGAGAGGCTCGCAGATGGAAGGTGAGGAGTTGCGGGAACTTGTACTCACTTTCATCAGGCGAATTATGGCGCTGAGTCGCGGTGCGGTCATAGAAACATACAAACATAGAAAATAGGTGCAGGAGTAGGCCATTCGACTCTTCAAGACTGCACCACTCCATTCAATAAGATCATGGCTGATCATTCACCTCAGTACTCCTTTCCTGCTTTCTCTCCATACCCCTTAATCCCTTTAGCAGTAAGGGCCCTATCTAACTCCCTCTTGAATATATCTAATGAACTGGCATCAACAACTCTCTGCGGTAGAGAATTCCACAGGTTAACAACTCTGAGTGAAGAAGTTTCTCCTCATCTCAGTCCTAAATGGCTTACCCCTTATCCTTAGACTGTGACCCCTGGTTCTGGACTTCCCCAACATCGGGAACATTCTTCCTGCATCTAACCTGTCCAGTCCTGTCAGAATTTTATATGTTTCTATGAGATCCCCTCTCATTCTTCTAAACTCCAGTGAATACAGACCCAGTCGATCCAGTCTCTCCTCATATGTCAGTCCTGCCATCCCAGGAATTGGTCTGGTGAACCTTTGCTGCACTCCCTCAATAGCAAGAACGTCCTTCCTCATGAATGGAAATCCCCGAGACCTCCATAGCGATTTCTCTCCAGGCATTAATGAACTCAGCGTGTGTCGGTCTGCCTGTGTCAGGGTAGAAAACGCATTTCCTTCACTCAACAGCCTCGATGAGGGTCTCAAGTTCTGTGTCCGAAAATCTGCTGGTGCTCCTTGCTCCTTGCTCCTTGCTCCTTGCTCCTTGCTCCTTGCTCCTTGCTCCTTGCTCCTTGCTCCTTGCTCCTTGCTTCTCCTGGATTCGCCATGCCTTTGAATCAAACTGATTTCCTGCTCAGGGCCTAGCTACAAACCCTGCCCTTTAAGAAGGCCAGGGAGCAGCTGGTTCACTAGCAGCAAATCGTCATCAGCTGAATTTCATGGCCCAATCGGACACTGCTCGGTGGCTCCTATTGGGAACACTGGCAGCATTTCAGGTGTAACGCTCAACTGCCCGCCTACTCATTGCACAGCTACTGAGTGTTTCAGGGTTTTTTCCTACCCCTCTATTGTTTACCGGCCTGTCTGCACAGATCCAAGTTTGAGAACCACTGGATTATTATCCCATTATGCAAATACATGGGAGGGCTACTGTCATATCTAATTAGCAAATTACAACTATTTTAAGTTGACTTGTAAATCAAGTGCCCACTGTTTAAAGGGGAGCACTAAAACCGACACATTAAGCAAATTGAACTTTGCTCAGTAACTTAAATGAAATAAAAATTTGGTTGCAGGGTGATGATGCACTCCAGTCTCTCCGGCGCCCACCTCTCGCGGAAGGCCGCGAGCGTACTCCATCTCCAAGGACACCCTAGCTCGGATGTAACCGCGGAAGAGAGGCAGGCAGTCGGGTTAAATGACCCCCTCGAGTGCCCGCTGCCTGGACCAGCTGATGGCCCCCTTGGCCATGCCCAGGAGCAGCCCTACGAGGAGGCCTTCCGACCTGCCCGATCCCCTCCGCACAGGGTGCCCAAGATCAGGAGTGTGGGACTGAAGTGCAACCAGAATTTGAGGAGCAGCTCCTTCAAATATTGGAAGAGGGGCTTCAATCTCACACATTCTGTGGTGCATGTAGCACACAAATCACACATGGTCTGGTGTTGATATAACTGCTGTGACCTTAGTCCTTTATTGTGTAACTCCAGCGTGCCTCTCAGGTGTGGTGGGCAGCCTTTTATACGCTGTTTTGCAGGTACTTTCAGGTCTCCCACCACAGCGCCCTCTGTGGCGCACCATTGTACTTACACATTTAATGTACCTGGACAATACATAATACATTAAATAAAAACATGGAACATGGACTCCTCTCGGCCTGGGAGCCCGTGAACCAACTTAAAAACTTATTGCATGGGACTGCTCCGTGCAACACCCTCCACTCCAGGCCAAGTCCCCAATAAATAAGGGGAGGACTCCCGCATAGAGAGGGCCATTGGGGACCCCCGCCTCCTCCGGACGACAAGATGGTGCGCCATGGCATGTCTGAACGGCAGATGAGGATGGCAACATGGAAATTGTGCAAGAGCAGCCCGTACAGGAATCCCCTCTGCACAGAACTGAAAGGCACGGAGGTGATTTCCTGGAGGAGACTCAAGTTACGTGAGAACATAATACTCTTTAATACTCTTATGAATGACTCCATGAGGTCTAGTATTGTACTTGAGCTGTTGTGACCTTAGTCCCATTTATTGTATCTCCAGAATGAGGCACAAGCATGGTGGGCAGCCTTTTATACTGGGCCCTGCACACCTTTGCAGGTGACCCTCAGGTCTCCCACCGCAGTGCCCTCTGGTGGCACACCTTATGTGACTATACAGTTAGTATACATGGTCTACATACATGACATCACTTCCTCCCAGGTCTTTAATGCAAATTGACTCGTACATTGACGGTGACCTGGGCTTTGCTCTTCCTGGTTGACCATTGGAGGGTCGCTTCCAGCTTGGGTGGGTTGGTAGTGAGATTTGTTGCCAGTGGAGGTCCCAGTGGTTTCTGGTTGTGAGTCCACTACAACATTCTCCCCCCCACACAGAGATCAGGCTAATGGCCCATTACATGCAAGTTGCATTCAAGTTCATCACATGGGTTTTACATTTACATCTTGGTACATTTGTTGGGTGGATTACAGTTGCGTTTCTTTTTGTGTGATACATTTACATGATCAGTACAGGTATATCAGTACAGGTACACAAGGACAGTCGAGTTCCAGCACGGCCGGATGAGATCCGGGTCGTCTGGTGTTGGCGCAGCGCCCCATGCTAATGGATCTGTGGGCGAGGTGAGCTCATTTTGCTCGAATTGCCAGAGCTCAGCGCTCTTGCTGTTACTCCTAGTGTCGGGCAGGACCAAAGACAGCTGATGTGTCTGTGATCTCCCTGTCCTTTTAGTTTGCACAGTGTCGCTGCTGCTCCCTGGGAAACGGTCTGAGCGAGTGAGCGTTTCGTCTAAGCGACGGTGGGGCTGCCTCATCTTGTCTAGCAGTTCGCAGGGGACTGCTGACTTGCTTTCCTTGAGGGCATCGTTGTGAACACTCTCTAGTTTGGGATCCTGGCTAGTCCAGGTCCCATTCGGAGGAGCCGTTGCGGGTGACCCTTCACTCTTGGGCATTGCCGTGGTGGCGAGTGGGTTTGTGGGCTGCGCCTTTTCCATCCGGGTGGTGGGCGATAGTAGCCGACTGCGAGCATAGGCACAGTTTACTGTTTCTGGCTCGAGGCGATTCATGCCATCAGGTGCCTGCAATGTTAAACCAATCTGAGGCAGGGTATCGCTACCGGTGTCTCTGCTCTCCGGGGATCGTTTACTCTGCGGCTTGTCTACTTCTGTCAGCTGTGGGGACATTTTATGATACATTGTTCTAGTCCCGGGGACACAGGCTACAGCATTGGGTAGCCTGCTGGACTTGTACATGACCGTTAGGTGTGCGACCGCTACATTGGCTGATTGCAATTTGCATGCAACATCGCTCAACAACATTTTGCTCGTTACAGCTGGACTTTTACATTGATTACCAATTTCAAGCAGTTCATTCAAAAATGGCGGGTTGCTGGCCTCCTTTAAAATGGCCTTACTACTTTTACCCCAATCGTCTTCCTTGCGTGAAACCTCGTGTCATTGATCCATTTCGCTGCATCTCGTGGTTTGGGCACCACCTTTTCCCTGTCCATGATGTTGACTGCCGCGATCTTCTTTCCCAGGGATTCTGCCACTGAAGCTGGGAAGGCACTCTCGGATCCAATCTTCCTCCCCAGGAGTTCTGCCGGATCATCGCCACGCATCGGCATGGTCAGCGGTCTGTGTATCGGGGGCTGCGCGGATCTGCTCTCCTGTGCCTGGTCCAACCGAAGGTGGGGGCTTGCTCTGCCTCTGAGCACGGGGAACGTCGATCACTGGAGGGATGAAGTCTTCCCAGTTCCAATGAATCTTCTCCATCTATCTTCTTCCAAATAACGTTGGTCCATCACCTGAAACAATCCACAATGGTAAATTGTGCACCGCACCATCATGGGATACACTTACATCTGCACTACCAACAACTGATATCAGTTCCTTGGTGTAGATGCGCAGCTTTGCCTGAACCGGGACCAGCTTGGGTCGTTCAACTTGATCGTTCCAAAGCCTCTCAAAGGTTTCCTGGTTCATTACTGACTGACTCACCCCCGTGTCCACTTCCATGAAGACTGGAACTGTTGTGTATGCAAGCACTCTAGTAATGACTCCACAAGGTAGGAGTATAGTACTTGAACAGTAGTGACCTTAGTCCTTTTATTGCAGCTCCAAAGTGAGAACACCAAGAGGTTACTTGGTTACCTGCATTGTACAGCTGACCCTTAGGTCTCCAGCAGCAGCACCCTCTGGTGGTACAGGTATAATGTATACAGGGTGAAGGTACATTCAGTGGTCAAGTGTTACAGTACATACATTAACATACATACATAACAGGAACGCCATTTATCTCGACTTCCATTATCACTGGAGGACAATCTGTGGTGCAGGTATATATTCCATACGCTTCGTCCTGGGACTGAGATACCCCTCTAGCCATCTCCTCGTAATCCACACTGGATTCACAGCCATCTGCTGACTCCTCTTCCACGTGGTGAGTCACAGCTCTTTTGCACATTCGATGGAGGTGGCCCTTTGTGCTGCAGCCTTTCCACACATTGGGCCCAAGTTTCCACATGATTTGCACCTGATTTTTAGGAGCAACTGGTGGAGAACGGACTATCTTAGAAATCGCAATTCTCCATATTTTTTTTCCACAGTTCTAGTTAGGTAGAACAGTTCTACTTTGGAACAAAATTTTTTCTTCAAAAGGGGGCGTGTCCGGCCACTGACGCCTGATTTCAAAGTTTCCACAGTGAAAACGTACTCCAAACTAACTTAGAATGGAGCAAGTGAAGATTTTTGTAGAACTGAAAAAACCTGTTCTACACATTAAAAAATCAGGCGCAGGTTACAAATTAGGCGTCCAGAACGAGGTGGGGGGGGGGAGGGGAGGGGGAAGGGAAGTCATTAAATTCTACAATAAATCCTTATTTACATAGAAACATAGAAAATAGGTGCAGGAGTAGGCCATTCGGCCCTTCTAGCCTGCACCGCCATTCAATGAGTTCATGGCTGAACATTCAACTTCAGTACCCCATTCCTGCTTTCTCGCCATACCCCTTGATCCCCCTAGCAGTAAGGACCTCATCTAACTCCTTTTTGAATATATTTAGTGAATTGGCCTCAACAACTTTCTGTGGTAGAGAATTCCACAGGTTCACCACTCTCTAGGTGAAGATGTTCCTCCGAATCTCGGTCCTAAATGGCTTACCCCTTATCCTTAGACTGTGACCCCTGGTTCTGGACTTCCCCAACATTGGGAACATTCTTCCTGCATCTAACCTGTCTAACCCCGTCAGAATTTTATATGTTTCTATGAGGTCCCCTCTCGTTCTTCTGAACTCCAGTGAATACAAGCCCAGTTGATCCAGTCTTTCTTGATAGGTCAGTCCCGCCATCCCGGGAATCAGTCTGGTGAACCTTCGCTGCACTCCCTCAATAGCAAGAATGTCCTTCCTCAGGTTAGGAGACCAAAACTGTACACAATACTCCAGGTGTGGCCTCACCAATGCCCTGTACAACTGTAGCAACACCTCCCTGCCCCTGTACTCAAATCCCCTTGCTATGAAGGCCAACATGCCATTTGCTTTCTTAACCGCCTGCTGCACCTGCATGCCAACCTTCAATGACTGATGTACCATGACACCCAGGTGTCTTTGCACCTCCCCTTTTCCTAATCTGTCACCATTCAGATAATAGTCTGTCTCTCTGTTTTTACCACCAAAGTGGATAACCTCACATTTATCCACATTATACTTCATCTGCCATGCATTTGCCCACTCACCTAACCTATCCAAGTCGCTCTGCAGCCTCACAGCATCCTCCTCGCAGCTCACACTGCCACCCAACTTAGTGTCATCCGCAAATTTGGAGATACTACATTTAATCCCCTCATCTAAATCATTAATGTACAGTATAAACAGCTGGGGCCCCAGCACAGAACCTTGCGGTACCCCACTAGTCACTGCCTGCCATTCTGAAAAGTACCCATTTACTCCTACTCTTTGCTTCCTGTCTGACAACCAGTTCTCAATCCATGTCAGTACACTACCCCCAATCCCATGTGCTCTAACTTTGCACATCAATCTCTTGTGTGGGACCTTGTCGAACGCCTTCTGAAAGTCCAAATATACCACATCAACTGGTTCTCCCTTATCCACTCTACTGGAAACATCCTCAAAAAATTCCAGAAGATTTGTCAAGCATGATTTCCCTTTCACAAATCCATGCTGACTTGGACCTATCATGTCACCTCTTTCCAAATGCACTGCTATGACATCCTTAATAATTGATTCCATCATTTTACCCACTACCGATGTCAGGCTGACCGGTCTATAATTCCCTGTTTTCTCTCTCCCTCCTTTTTTAAAAAGTGGGGTTACATTGGCTACCCTCCACTCGATAGGAACTGATCCAGAGTCAATGGAATGTTGGAAAATGACTGTCAACGCATCCACTATTTCCAAGGCCACCTCCTTAAGTACTCTGGGATGCAGTCCATCAGGCCCTGGGGATTTATCGGCCTTCAATCCCATCAATTTCCCCAACACAATTTCCCGGCTAATAAGGATTTCCCTCAGTTCCTCCTCCTTACTAGACCCCCCGACCCCTTTTATAACCGGAAGGTTGTTCGTGTCCTCCTTCGTGAATACCGAACCAAAGTACTTGTTCAATTGGTCCGCCATTTCTTTGTTCCCCGTTATGACTTCCCCTGATTCTGACTGCAGGGGACCTACATTTGTCTTTACTAACCTTTTTCTCTTTACATATCTATAGAAACTTTTGCAATCCGTCTTAATGTTCCCTGCAAGCTTCTTCTCATACTCCATTTTCCCTGCCCTAATCAAACCCTTTGTCCTCCTCTGCTGAGTTCTAAATTTCTCCCAGTCCCCAGGTTCGCTGCTATTTCTGGCCAATTTGTATGCCACTTCCTTGGCTTTAATACTATCCCTGATTTCCCTTGATAGCCACGGTTGAGCCACCTTCCCTTTTTTATTTCTATGCCAGACAGGAATGTACAATTGTTGTAGTTCATCCATGCGGTCTCTAAATGTCTGCCATTGCCCATCCACAGTCAACCCCTTAAGTATCATTCGCCAATCCATCTCAGCCAATTCACGCCTCATACCTTCAAAGTTAGCCTTCTTTAAGTTCTGGACCATAGTCTCTGAATTAACTGTTTCATTCTCCATCCTAATGCAGAATTCCACCATATTATGGTCACTCTTCCCCAAGGGGCCTCGCACAACGAGATTGCTAATTAATCCTTTCTCATTACATAACACCCAGTCTAAGATGGCCTCCCCCCTAGTTGGTTCCTCGACATATTGGTCTAAAAAACCATCCCTTATGCACTCCAGAAAATCCTCCTCCACCGTATTGCTTCCAGTTTGGTTAGCCCAATCTATGTGCATATTAAAGTCACCCATTATAACTGCTGCACCTTTATTGCACGCACCCCTAATTTCCTGTTTGATGCCCTCCCCAACATCACTACTACTGTTTGGAGGTCTGTACACAACTCCCACTAACGTTTTTTGCCCTTTGGTGTTCTGCAGCTCTACCCATATAGATTCCACATCATCCAAGCTAATGTCCTTCCTAACTATTGCCTTAATCTCCTCCTTAACCAGCAATGCTACCCCACCTCCTTTTCCTTTTATTCTATCCTTCCTGAATGTTGAATACCCCTGGATGTTGAGTTCCCAGCCCTGCTCATCCTGGAGCCACGTCTCCGTAATCCCAATCACATCATATTTGTTAACATCTATTTGCACAGTTAATTCATCCACCTTATTGCGGATACTCCTTGCATTAAGACACAAAGCCTTTAGGCTTGTTTTTTTAACACCCTCTGTCCTTTTAGAATTTTGCTGTACAATGGCCCTTTTTGTTCTTTGCCTTGGGTTTCTCTGCCCTCCACTTTTCCTCATCTCCTTTCTGTCTTTTGTTTTTGCCTCCTTTTTGTTTCCCTCTATCTCCCTGCATTGGTTCCCATCCCCCTGCCATATTAGTTTAACTCCTCCCCAACAGCACTAGCAAACACTCCCCCGAGGACATTGGTTCCGATTCTGCCCAGGTGCAGACCGTCCGGATTGTACTGGTCCCACCTCCCCCAGAACCGGTTCCAATGCCCCAGGAATTTGAATCCCTCCCTGCTGCACCATTGCTCAAGCCACGTATTCATCTGAGCTATCCTGCGATTCCTACTCTGACTAGCACGTGGCACTGGTAGCAATCCCGAGATTACTACTTTTGAGGTCCTACTTTTTAATTTAGCTCCTAGCTCCTTAAATTCATTTCGTAGGAACTCATCCCTTTTTTTACCTATGTCATTGGTACCAACGTGCACCACGACAACTGGCTGTTCTCCCTCCCTTTTTAGAATGTCCTCCACCCGCTCCGAGACATCCTTGACCCTTGCACCAGGGAGGCAACATACCATCCTGGAGTCTCGGTTGCGGCCGCAGAAACGCCTATCTATTCCCCTTACAATTGAATCCCCTATCACTATCGCTCTTCCACTCTTTTTCCTGCCCTCCTGTGCAACAGAGCCAGCCATGGTGCCATGAACTTGGCTGCTGCTGCCCTCCCCTGATGAGTCATCCCCCTCAACAGTACTCAAAGCGGTGTATCTGTTTTGCAGGGGGATGACCACAGGGGACCCCTGCACTACCTTCCTTGCACTACTCTTCCTGCTGGTCTTCCATTCCCTCGCTGGCTGTGGACCCTTCTCCTGCAGTAAGACCAACTCGCTACACGTGATACTCACGTCATTCTCAGCATCGTGGATGCTCCAGAGTGAATCCACCTTCAGCTCCAACTCCGCAACGCGGACTGTCAGTAGCCGGAGGTGGACACACTTCCCGCACATGTAGTCGTCAGGGACACTGGTGTTGTCCCCGTGTTCCCACATGGTACAGGAGGAGCATATCACGTGACCGAGCTCTCCTGCCATGACTTAACCCTTAGATACACTTAATTTATACTTCTACAAATATTATACAAATAAATCCAACCTGAATAAACATTTATAAGCAAAGAAAAGATTAAATAAACCATCTTCCTACCTGTGTGAAAGTGCTTCAGGCACGGAAAATGCTGCAGTCAGCCTGAGGCGCCCGTTCTTCCCGCGGGGGGGAGGAGGCGCCCGTTCTTCCCGCGGGGGGGGAGGAGGCGCCCATTCTTCCCGCGGGGGGGGTGGGGGAAGGAGACAGTGAGAAGGCTGCAAGTGCTAATGTGCTGATGGCAATGTGCTTTTATTAAAAAATGTTCAAAAATTCAACAACTACAAAGAACTACAAAAATGGCCGAGTGCCAATGTTTCCTTCACACTGAGCATGCGCGAACATTCCAACGCGCACGCACAGCGTGCCGGCAGGAAAAAAACTAATTTAAATAGTACCCGCCCCCTCCCACTTACAAAATCGGCGCGAGTGTAGGCTCCGCCCCCCTGGGCGCCGCGCCAAACAGACATGGAGCTGCAGAACGCTCCAGAATTGTGAGTTTTTTTTCCGACGCCGTTTTAGGCGCGAAAAACGGGTGCCCAGCTCGGAAGGGCGCCCGTTTTTTATCATATGGAAACTTGGGCCCATAGTCTCTGAACCAGCACTGATGAGCCCTGTGATTATCTATGCTACTCGACTTACGTTTGCACCCCTTGGCGGACTCTTGAAAGGTGCAAAATTCATGGGAATCTCCCCTGCCTGCCCCCCCCCCTCCGCACCCCCCCCCCCCGCTGAGTGTTTGGACTCATTGAAAAGGACATTTTATTTGGAACTATCAACCAGAAAGTTTGAAATCCTAAATTACTCATGGAAGAAACTACGAACTTTAATCAAATTTGTGATTTTACGAGACAAATTTAGTCTGTGTCGGCAGGGCTAGAGAACTAAAGGATGACTATCCTACAAAGAAACCAGTTTGAGTATTGAAGCTGTCTGGAGTTTTGAAAATAAAGTAAATTGTCTGGAGAATTATGGATACTCGAAAATCCTTCTCCACAAGAGACATTAACAAAGCAACAATTAACCCAGAGATAGCTAACCATCATCCAGCATATGCATAACAACAAAGGCCCATCCAGCCCGCATGGAAAAACCCAAGCACAGTTAAACATTGCAAATACCAAGCTAATATTTCCATCAAGAAACAGATTTAGAAGATCGACACAACCGAGACAGGTTAACATTTTAATGAGCCCACCAAAATATGACAAAGAAATATCAAGCCCGCCAAAAATTAAACAAAGAATCCAGGCTGATTTGGCGCGAAGATTAGAACAACTCAAAACGTATAACTGGTCGCTGCTTTAATAAAGGGTATGCCTTATGCATGCTACTGCCTCAGGAGACACTGCTATGGATGCCTAGCAGAAGGTATGCACACAGCAGCCTAGCATCATAGAACATCAAGAAGGGAGAGAGACCATCGCAGCAGTTGTAACTAACTTCTCCAGCCCCGACATCCTGAAATTGAAAAGGAAGGAAGAGCATCACCATCGCGGCAGCAACCGACCACAGCCAACGTGGTACCACCAAAACCACCACGATTGACCAACTTCAAAACAAAACTCCACAAGGAAGAAACCGAAGAATTGAAAGTTTCCACTCTACAACCTAGGCCTGACTACTAACAGGCGAAAACATTATCCAAAAAGACTTCGAAACCTATTTCAGGACGAAAGAGCCCACTGGCTCCGAAGCCTGGTGGCAAACAGTTTACCACGAATAAGAACAAAGGCTGAGGCCTGGTTTGACCCGAGAGATTCCCAGGCCACCGAACAGGGAGTGGTCAGGCAACTGACCCTAACCTACTGGAACGGCAGGGGGATGGAAGAGCACCCACCCAAGGGAAGGGTCCACGAGGTCAGATCCAGTCAGGATAAGAGGGAATGGCACCACGAGGGGGGCAACCACTCCGATACAAAACGTACCTACTTCGGGTGTGGAAAGAGTGGGCACTAGATAAAGGATTGTAGAAACCCATGGAAGAGTAGCGCAGGGAAGAGTTCTCCAGTGCCTGCCCAAAAGACCGAGACCGAGAAGCCAGTCCCTCCCCACACATTTGATACATTCATGACTGTGCTCCGAACAATGCTAGATGGCCCTGGGAGGGTAGCCAGCGCCACTGGTACTGAAACCCCATCTGCCCCATCCCATCCAAAACAATGACTAGGACAGGTGCAGCCTGTTCACCTGTGTTCCCTCGAGTATGATGCGTGGGGGAGACCGACCATTCAGACGGAAGTGGAAAGCGTGAAAGGGACTTACCTGCTGGATACTGGTGCCTCGAGCACGCTCGTCTATGCAGCCAACCCCGCCGTCTCACCTCTGCCTAGCGGGGTCCCCTACAGCTTGGTGGGTTTCACAGGCGCTGAACAGACTGGCTCATTCTCCGTTCTGTTCTCTATTCATTTGGGAACACTCCACACTAAGTAGACTTGTGTCCTGATGAAGTGGGAACAGGAAGGGAGAGGGATCCTGGGGGCTGACTTCATTCTTGGCCATGGGATCCTAGTGGATTTAAGAAACCACTGTCTTTGGGGGTCAGTATGTACAGGACAGGGGAGTGAGGTGATGGTTATCCCAGAAAAACGTGGAAAAGAGACGGTGTGCACCATGAAGCCAAAAGAGGGTTACGACCTTGAATCACTGGTCAGTAACACTCCGATGGAGTACAAAGAGTATGTGAGGGCAAACCTTGCAGCTTTTGCCACTCACAAACACAAATGTGGGAGGATAACCGGGGTCGATGTTAGCATAGATGGGGACCCCATGACCCGACCGCAGAAACAGTATAACTTCCCCAGGGAGGCGGAGACGGACATGGAAAAAGTCTTGGGTTCTTTAGTGAAACAGGGAGTATTGAGACCAATAACTACCCATGTGAACTCTCCGTTGTGGCTGATTAAGAAACTGGACAACTCCTGGAGAGCTACGGTGGACTATCGAGTACTCAAACATAACATCCCTGCCTGTGCACCCACCGTTGCTGCTGTCACCGACCTTATTGGAAGTATCCCAGCCTCCGCGACCACTTTCACGGTGCTGGATATTTCCAACGGGTTCTGGTCCATACCCTTAAGAAGAGAAGATCGGTACAAGTTTGCTTTTACCTTTAAAGGATAGCAATACACTTGGAACTGCCTCCCTCAGGGCTTCCACAACAGCCTTAGCATTTTCCATCAATGTCTGACCAACTGTTTAAAGAGCTTCAGCAGACCCCAGCAGCTAGTATAATATGTGGACGACCTGCTCCTATTCACCGATGAGGGGGAGGAGCATGGCCCACTACTGGCTGAACTGCTGGAGCTGCTGAAAGAAGAAGGGTTTAAAGTGAATCCAAAGAAGGCACAGATCAGCCTGAAGGAAGTAAAATTCCTGGGACTGGCTGTGCGCGCTGGGGAAAGGGTCATTGACAAAGCTAGAAGGAAAGCAGTGCAGAAGTTACCAGCCCCCACCACAGTAACAGGAGTAAGATCTTTTTTAAGGCTGACCAGGTACTGCAGAGATTTCAATGAGGATTATGCAGCCACAGCAGCCCCTCTGCTCCGACTCCTACACAAGGGAGTGGAGTGGGAGTGGGACGAAGGTTGCGAGGCAGCATTTATCCAGCTCAAGAAAGACCTGCAGACCGCGCCAGCTCTAGGGGATATTGATGGGGGTAAGAGTTTTTCCTGGAAGTAGCAGCCAGTGGAGACAGCCTGAGCGCAGTAATGCTCCAAGAGTGGCATGGCTAGCTGAGACCAGTCCTTACCCACCATACGCCCACCCTATTGTTCCTGGAAGGGAGGATCAAGGGACAGTGAGCAATGCCCGCATTGCTCGCTGGACCCTGCTCCTCTCTCAAATGGACCTAAGAGTAAAGGGTCTCTGTGAGCCAAGACTCGCAGCCAACATGATCTATCCAGGGTCAGCCCACAGGTGTTCCGTAGAAGGGGTATGGGAGATTAACATAGGCTTTCGGGCTGGGTTACACCCCACAGGCCGAGAGATCTATGTGGATGGTTCAAGCACGGTATCTTCGGGTGAACAACTCACAGGCTGCGGAGTTTATAACCCTGAGGCAGGCATTGCCCTGGCGATTAAGCTCCCCAGTACTATGAGCGCATAGCACGCTGAACTGTCTGCGGTAGTGTACATCGTCACACACCCCGAAGAATTCCCTACTCCATACACGATTTGCTCGGACAGTATGTTCGCATGCAATTCGTGTACGGAGTACCTGGCTATCCAGATACACATCCACAGACGGGAGACCCCTGGCAATTAAGCCCTTACTGGAAAAGATCATGACAGCTGTGGGGGAGGAAGGGAAGATCTATATACATAAAATGAAGGCACATTCCACCACTGAACCCCGATGCGAGGGAAATCAGCAGGCTGACATGTTGGCCAAGCAGGGTGCCCGCACGGGGAAGCTCTGGGATCCGTACAACTCAGGTCCCATCGCAGCAGTCAGGGGCAGGATTGGGACGGCAGGGAGGGCAGGGATAGCTTTGCCCCCGGACCTAAAAACAGTTCAGACCCAAGACCTCGTCCTCAAAACTGTCCTGAACACGCTAGCTAAAGGGGAAAGGTTAAAAGGCCCGTACGGCACTACAGTGATTGCCACTAAAGAAGGCATGCTGTTCGGAGGGAGCAATGGGTAGTGCCGCAACAACACCGGAGATAATTCCTCCAGCTGGCCCACGAGGGTCCAGGAGCAGGACATCCTGGACCTGAGACCATTTGGCAACGAGTGGAACTGGCAGGGTGGTGGCTGGGACTCAGGGAAGACGTCCGCAAGTTCTGCGCCAGCTGTCTGGTGTGCGCTGACCCCCAGAAAAGAAAGGTGTCTATGGGACATATCAGGGGGGTAGAGGGACCCTGGCAGTCGATCCAGATCGATTACATCAGGCCCCTACCCACTGCCCAGGGAGGCTACAAGTACTGCCTAGTATTGGTGGACGTATTCACCAAATGGGTGGAAGCCTTCCCATGCCGAACAGCTACCGCACTGGGAACAGCTAGGATCCTGGTCAGGGAAGTGTTCTCCCGATGGGGACTACCACAATACGTGGAGTCCGACCAAGGGAGCCACTTCACCGGGCAGGTGATGCAGGAGACCTTTAAGGTGCTTGGCATCAAAGAGAAATGGCATGTCGCCCACAACCCACAGTCATCCGGGCCTGTGGAGCGTTTAAACCGCACGATCAAAGAAAGGCTATGTAAAGAGACAGGGGACTCACGCAAGAGCTGGGGATCCGGGCCAGCCTGTCAAAGAGCTCGGGGTACTCCCCATAAGAGCTCATGACCGGCAGAGCTATGCGAACCCCCACCACGTCAGCACACTAGCCCCAATCCCATGTGCTTTAACTTTGCACATTAATCTCTTGTGTGGGACCTTGTCGAAAGCCTTCTGAAAGTCCAAATACACCACATTAACTGGTTCTCCCTTGTCCACTCTACTGGAAACATCCTCAAAAAATTCCAGAAGATTTGTCAAGCATGATTTCCCTTTCACAAATCCATGCTGACTTGGACCTATCATGTCACCTCTTTCCAAATGCGCTGCTATGACATCCTTAATAATTGATTCCATCATTTTACCCACTACTGAGGTCAGGCTGACCGGTCTATAATTCCCTGTTTTCTCTCTCCCTTCTTTTTTAAAAAGTGGGGTTACATTGGCTACCCTCCACTCGATAGGAACTGATCCAGAGTCAATGGAATGTTGGAAAATGACTGTCAATGCATCCGCTATTTCCAAGGCCACCTCCTTAAGTACTCTGGGATGCAGTCCATCAGGCCCTGGGGATTTATTGGCCTTCAATCCCATCAATTTCCCCAACACAATTTCCCAACTAATAAGAATTTCCCTCAGTTCCTCCTTCTTACTCGACCCTCTGACCCCTTTTATATCTGGAAGGTTGTTTGTGTCCTCCTTAGTGAATACCGAACCAAAGTACTTGTTCAATTGGTCTGCCATTTCTTTGTTCCCCGTTATGACTTCCCCTGATTCTGACTGCAGGGGACCTACGTTTGTCTTTATTAACCTTTTTCTCTTTACATATCTATAGAAGCTTTTGCAGTCCATCTTAATGTTCCCTGCAAGCTTCCTCTTGTACTCTATTTTCCCTGCCCTAATCACACCCTTTATCCTCCTCTGCTGAGTTCTAAATTTCTCCCAGTCCCCAGGTTCGCTGCTATTTCTGGCCAATTTGTATGCCACTTCCTTGACTTTAATACTATGCCTGATTTCCCTTGATAGCCACGGTTGAGCCACCTTCCCTTTTTTATTTTTACGCCAGACAGGGATGTACAATTATTGTAGTTCATCCATGCGGTCTCTAAATGTCTGCCATTGTCCATCCACTGTCAACCCCTTAAGTATCATTCGCCAATCTATCCTAGCCATTTCACGCCTCATACCTTCAAAGTTACCCTTCTTTAAGTTCTGGACCATGGTCTCTGAATTAACTGTTTCATTCTCCATCCTAATGCAGAATTCGACCACATTATGGTCACTCTTCCCCAAGGGGCCTCGCACAACGAGATTGCTAATGTGCTTGACCAAGAGTTTTGCACGCAGTTATTTATGGTGGCCAGGTCTTGATAAAGATATAGAGTACATCGTAAGTCATTGTGCGACATGTCAATCGGTAAGCAAGCAACCACCATCAGTACCATTTCAGCCATGGAAATGGCCTCCCAGGGTGTGGCAAAGACTACATATTGCTTTTGCTGAGTTAGAAGGACAACAATTGTTCATTGTGATTCATAGCCATTCGAAGTGGGTTGAGGTGTTCCCAATGTGGAAAATAACAAGTAAAACATTGAACATTTTACGAAGATTATTTTATTCATTTGGCCTCCCTGAAGAAATTGTTTCGGATAATGGACCACAATTTCATTCAGAAGAATTTGTACAATTCACGAACAAAAATGGTGTGAAACATACCAAGGTTCCACCATACCATTCTGCTTCGAATGGTGCAGCAGAGCGCACTATACAAATTGTAAAACGTGCCCTCATAAAACAAATGTTAGATCCAAATCCAAGGAAACAACAGTTGTCATTGGATCACAAATTGGCTAATTTTTTGATTACATATCGAAATACTCCTCATACAACTATTGGTAGAACACCAGCAGAGTTATTTCTCAAACGACAGCCACGAACCAGATTCTCGTTGTTAAAACCAAATTTGACACAGTTCGTAGTAGAGAGACAATTGAGACAGAAAGAGAATCATGATAGAGGTGGAGTAAAAGAGAGAAGTGTGAAATTAAACCAGAAGGTGACAGTGAAGAACCATCACCAGAAATGGTTAAAGTGGTTACTGGGAAGAGTGGCGAAGATATGTGGTCCTCGCACATATTTGGTAAAGATGTTTGGTAATGGACAGGTTAGGTTTGTTCATATTGATCATATTTTACCTACAGACATGAAAGGAGTTGAAGTTGGGATTCAATTATTTCTGACTCATCAGATAGTTTTGATACACCAGTAGCAAATCCTAAATCCAATGTACTGGAAACAATTCCAGGAGAGAATCAGAATGAAAGTCTGAGTCCGAGTCAGGAAAACAAAGAGCCTGAAGTTAGAGTGAGTTCAAATGAAAATCAAGGAAATTCTGTGGAGGAAAACATTCCTCAGGATGAGCCTTGAATGAGTGTGAAATCGACACCATGTTTGTAAGGTTCTGTTCGAGAGTGAAGGTATATCCTCTTCGAAACATGGAAAAAAAATAAGTCTATATTCTGTGTTATGTATAAAAATGAAAGTTATATATGATGTTTGTTATAATAACTTCTTTATTAAGGAGGGAGAAGTGTAATGTCTGTAAGCTTGTAATGTTTGTAGCTCCACACTGTGGATGTGGACGTATTGTGTACTGCAACTGCAAAGTTAATAATAAACAGAACCAGGCTGTTCCGGAGGCTTCCGACAGAGCTACCTGCCATGTTAGAAGCTTTGTGTACTGTGCTCTGTGAATGTATCACAGATCTCCTCATCACCTAACGGAGTCAGGGCCCAGTGCTGTTTTTAGTGACTCAATGGCATTCACAGCGTGCCGGACATCGGCCCCGGATAGGCACCGTGCCAGCTCATCTGACGCCATCCAGCCCGCTCCTCCACCATTGAGCAGGTCCCTGCCCCTGGTCACCTTGCCAACCACAGCCCTCTCGTCCGCCTGCCACCTAAAACCGTGGTCGTGGAGGTACGGATTCCTGAGCAGCAGCTCTTGAAGGAAAGCCGCCACTCCAGATTGGGGAGAACTGCATTTGGTGGCAACTCTGTTCAAGACCCTGATGAGTTCCTGGTAAAAGACAGGCAGCCCCCGCATGGCGGTCCAATTAGCAAATTACAACTATTTTAGTTTTGCACTTTAATCAAGTTCCCCCTGATTAAAGGCGGGAGGTGGGGGGATCGGGGGGTGGATGAGCGGGGCGGGAGTAGGTGGAGGCACACTCCAAAAACTTTTCAAGTGGCCCTTGTTTTTTGCGTTTTTTTTTGAGGGCACAAAAAAACAAATTATACAAGTGTCCCCTAGCTAAAAGGGGGCGATATTAAAATCAACAAACATAGAAAAATTAAACTTTAGACACTAACAGATCAAATCAAAATTTGGTTGCCGGGGGTGATGATGCAGTCCAGTCCCTCCGGCGTCCGCCTCTCACGGAAGGCCGCGAGCGTACCGGTAGACACTGCGTGATCCATCTCCAGGAACACCCTGGCTCGGATGTAACCACGGAAGACAGGCAGGCAGTCGGGCTAAATGACCCACTCAACCACCCACTGCCTGGACCGGCTGATGGCTCCCTTGGCCATGCCCAGGAGCAGTCGTACGAGGAGGTCTTCCGACCTGCCCGCTCCCCTCCGCACAGGCTGCCCAAATATCAGGAGTGTGGGACTGAAGTGCAACCAGAATTTGAGGAACAGCCCCTTCAAATATTGGAAGAGGGACTGCAACCTCGCACATTCACTAAAAACGTGGAACACGGACTCCTGTAGACCGCAGAAATTATAGGCGGCCTGGGAGTCCGTGAACTGACTTAAAAACCTATTGCATGGGAATGCTCCATTCAACACCCTCCAGGCCAAGTCTCCACTAAATAAGGGGAGGACTCCTGCATATAGAGCACTCCATTGGGGACACCCGCCTCCTCCAGACAGCAAGATGGTGCACCATGGCGTGTCTGGATGGCAGACGAGGATGTCAACGTGGAGAGTGTGCAAGAGCAGCCCGTACAGGAATCCTCTCTGTGCAGAACTGATAGACACAGCTGGTTTCCCGGAGGAGGCTCAAGTTGTGAGGCGCCGGGTTCCGAGGGACGTTTCGGGGCTTGGCGCCGATGAGGAATTCTGTCCAGACGGGTGTCAGTTCGGATGGGATCTCCCCACGTGCTTGAGCCTCCTTGACACACCTAATGGAGTCAGGGCCCAGCGCTGTTTTTAGTGACTCAATCGCATTGGCCGCACGCCGGACATCTGCCAGGATATGCGCCGTGCCAGCTCTTCTAGCGCCATCCAGCCCGCTCCTCCGCCATCGAGCAGGTCCCTGACCCTGGTCACCTTGCCAGCCACAGCCCTCTCATCTGCCTGCCACCTAAAACCGTGGTCGTGGAGGTACGATTCCTGAGCAGTTGCTCCCAAAGGACAGCCGCCACTCCAGAAGGGGGAGAACTGCGTTTGGTGGTGATTCTGTTCCAGACTGTTAAGTATCGATTAACTCCACAGGGCTAAGTACGGTGAGTTAATTCAGGCATGACCTTACTCCAGTTCATTTATTCTCAAAGTGAGGATTCAACATGGCTGCCAACATTATATACACGTGTCTGCCAGTGACCTTTACGATTCCGACAGTTGCGCCATCCGGTGGCAGGTAAAACCCAGTTAACATACTGTTGTTTATAGATGAACTCCACGAGGCTGAGTACTGTGAGCTAAACTTAGTGTGACCCTAGTCTTCTTTATTACAACTCCAGAGTGCCTAAACAACATGGCAGCCAACCTTTTAAACCTGCCCTGCACATGTGTGCAGGTGATCATTAGGACTCCAACAGTTGCGCCCTCTGGTGGCAAGTATTACATGGTTACATACATAACATCACTCCCCCCGCAAAAGACTTTGGTACAAGTTATTTTCACGTTGAGGCGATCCGGAGCCCTTCACTCCCTGGTTGATCGTCTAAGTTCAAACCCTGGCTTGTGTGAGTTGGTCAAACCATTGCTGCACTGCACCGCGGTTGGTCTGACCGGACTGTCAGGAATGGTGGGTTCATCCTCGTGTTTGACAGTGAGGTCGATTGCTGGTTGGTGAGTGTTGGTGGATTGTCGATGGTGATGTCCTCTTCAAGTCGTTCCTGGTTGTCAGTAAATCGCAGTTTGGTCTGATCTAAATGCTTTCTACACGTTTGGCCATTTAACAGTTTGATTATAAACACCCTATTCCCTTCCTTGGCCAAAACAGTGCCAGCAACCCACTTGGGACCATGACCGTAATTCAGGATAAACACAGGGTCATTAACATCAATGTCACATGAAACAGCCGTGCGATCGTGGTACATGTTCTGCCGGTGTCGCCGGGTTCCCATGTGATCATTAAGATTGGGTGGAGTAGGGAAAGCCTGGTTTTGAGGGCTCTCTTCATTAACAATTCTGCCGGGGGAACCTCGGTGAGCAAGTGGGGTCTCGTCCAGTAACTGAGCAGAATGTGAGACAAGCGGATCTGTTGGAGGCCGTCCGTCACGCGTTTCATGCTGTGCTTGATTGTTTGGACTGCCCGCTCCACTTGACCGTTAGACGCGGGTTTAAACGAAGCAGACCTGACATGCTTGATGCCATTGCAGGTCATAAAACTCGTTGAATTCCGAGCTGGTGAAACACGGTCCATTGTCGCTGGCAAGGACGTTGGGCAAGCCATGGGTGGCGAACATGGCCCGGAGGCTTTCAATGGTGGCTGTGGACGTGCTGAATGATATGATTGTGCATTCAATCCACTTGGAGGGGGCATTCACAATGACTAAAAACATCTTTCCTAGAAAGGGGCCAGCAAATTCTACGTGGATCCTGGACCACGGTTTGGAGGGCCATGACCACAGACTCAGCGGAGCCTCCTTTGGTGCATTGCTCAGTTGCGAGCAAGTGTTGCACTAATGCACGCATGACTCCAAGTCCGAGTCAATGCCGGGCCACCAAACATGCGATCTGGCAATTGCCTTCATCATGACAATGCCTGGATGGGTGCTGTGTAGTTTGCGTATAAACATTTCCCTGCATTTATTTGCCAAAACCACACGATTACCCCATAAGAGACAATCCAACTGGATGGACATTTCATCTTTGCGTCGGTGAAACGGCTTAATTTCATCTTGCATTTCCCCGGGAACGGCCGACCAGTTCCCATGTAGGACGCAACTCTTTACTAATGATAGCACAGGATCCTGGCTGGTCGAGGTCCTCATCTAGTGAGCTGTGACAGGTGAACCCTCACTCTCAAAAGCATCCATGAACAGTAGCAAGTCTGCGGGCTGCTCCATTTCAACCCCAGTGGTGGGTAATGGTGGCCGGCTGAGAGCATCAGCAGTTTTCAGTGCCTTGTCTGTGGCAGATAACATAGTCATAAGCGGATAATGTTAGTGCCCACCTTTGGATGCGGGCCGAAGCTTTGGTATTTATACCTTTGCTCTCTGAAAACAGCGAAATGAGCGGCTTGTGGTCAGTTTCAAGCTCAAACCGAAGTCCAAATAGGTATTGGTGCATTTTCTTAACCTCATATACACATGCTAATGCATCTTTGTCGACCATACTAAAGGCTCTCTCAGCCTTAGCCGGACTTCGAGACGCGTATGCAGTTGGAGGTTGCCCGATACATTACTGTAACACACAGCCGACCCCATACGATGAGGTGTTGTAAGCTAGCACTAAATGTTTACATGGGTCATAGTGTACAGGTAATTTATTTGATCATAACAGGTTCCTGGCCTTCTCAAAGGCTGTATCTTGAGATTTGTCCCAAAGCCAGTCGTCACCCTTACGTAGCAACATGTGAAAAGGCTTGAACAATGTGCTCAACCCGAGTAGAAAGCTACTGAAATAGTTGAGGAGTCCCAGGAATGAACGCAGCTCCACCACATTCTGTGGTCTGGGTGCATTCTTGACGGCCTCTGTCTTTGAGTCCGTGGGCCTAATGCCGTCTGCTGCAATCTTTCTCCCCAAAAATTCGACATGGCGCCAGGAAAACACACTTGCAGCATTTCAGCCTGAGTCCCACTCTGTCTAGGTGACTTAGAACCTCTTCCAAGTTGTTCGATGGTATCACGACCAGTGATCAGGATGTCATCATGAAACACATTGGTGCGCAGAACAGATTTCAGCAAAATCTCCATGTTTCTCTGGAAAATGGCTGCAGCCGAGCGAATCTCGAAGGGGCACCTGTGGTATATAAACAGTACTTTGTGTGTGTTGAGGCACGTTAGTCTTTTCGAAGATTCATCCAGCTCCTGTGTCATGTAGGCGGAAGTTAAGTCCAACTTGGTGAACGACTTCCCCCCCCTGCTAACGTTGCGAACAGGCCATCCACCTTGGGTAGCGGGTACTGGTCCTGTAGTGAGACTCGGTTAATCATTACCTTGAAGTCTTCGCAGATTCTGACCGTGTCATCGCTTTTCAACACCGAACAATTGGACTGGCCCACTCATTGAACTCGACTGGCGATATGATTCCTTCGCATTGGAGTCTGTCCAGTTCGATCTCGACTTTCTCCCTCATCATGTACGGAACTGCCCGAGTCTTGTGATGGACGGGCCGTGCATCGGGGCCCAGATGGATCTGTACCTTGGCGCCTGTGAAGTTGCCGATACCTGGTTCGAGCAGCGAGGGAAACTTGCTCAGCACTTGAGCACACGAGGAGTCATCCACTGAAGATGGTGCTTTGATGTTGTTCCAATTCCATCTAATCTTTTCTAGCCAGCTTCTGTCAAACAGCGTTGGGCCATTCCCAGGAACAATTCACACTGATAGGTCATGCACAGCTCCATCATACGATACCTTCACTGCCGCACTTCCAATGACTGGTATGAGCTCTCTTTGGTGTAGGTACGCAACTTTCCATTAATCGGGCTCAGTTTGGGCCTTTGTGCTTTATTGGCCCACGGTTTCTCGAAAGCCTTCTGGCTCATTATTGACTGACTCGCACCTGTGTCCAACTCCATGGATACTGGAACTCCATTTAATTTGACTTTCAGCATTATAGGAGGGCTCTTGGTGGTGAAGATATACACCACATATATCTCTTCCTCAGGTTGAGTTGCCTGTGCTGTGTGATCCGCGCCGGATCGATCCTCTGCCACGTGGTGTGTCGCAGCATGTTTGCACATTCGCTGGAGGTGCCCCATTGTTGAGCAGACTTTGCACAAGTAGTGCTTGAATCGACATTGGTGGGCCCAATGATTACCCCCGCAGCGCCAACACAGTGCTAATGGATTCACATTCACTCCTGATGGCGGACTCTGAGTCATCACAGGTCTTGCAGCCGCAGACGTATAGGCCCTGCCATATGCAGTTCGGCCTGCTAGCGACATCATTTTATGCACAGTACTTGCCAGTGAGCTTAGATGTTGAGAAGATATCTGTGTGGTGTTATCGTCCATGGCCATGCATGCCAGGGCTATCGCGATGGCCCTGCTCAGGTCTAGGGTTTTGGCAGCCAGCAGCTTTCGAAGAATGACCTCGTGGCTGATGCCCAGCACGAAAAAGTCCCGCAGCATTTGCCCCAACGCAGCTCCAAAATCGCACGGTCCCGCGAGGCGTCTCAGGTCGGCGACATAATCCGCCACTTCCTGGCCCCCGGAGCAATGGTGCGTGTAAAAACGATACCTGGCCATGAGGATACTCTCCTTCGGCTTGATGTGGTCCCGAACCAACGTGCACAACTCTGTATATCCCTTCTCCGTTGGTTTTGTCGGTGCAAGCAGATTCTTGATGAGGCCGTATATTTTAGGCCCACAGACGGTGAGGAGAACCGCCCTGCGCTTGGCCGTGTTAAGTGTCTCCTTCCAGCTCGTTGGCCACAAAATACTGGGCGAGACGCTCAACAAAGGCTTCCCAATCATCACCCTCTATGAATCTCTCCAATATTCCAATGGCAGCCATGGTTGCATGAAGGTTCATATTCTGTTACTCGTCGCCAATTGTTGTGTATAGACGAACTCCACGAGGCTGAGTACTGTGAACTAAACTTAGTGTGACCTTAGTCTTCTTTATTACAACTCCAGAGTGCCAAAACAACATGGCAACCAACCTTTTATACTGGCCCGGCACATGTGTGCAGGTGACCATTAGGACTCCAACACGCGCCCTCTGGTGGCAAGTATTACATGGTTACATACATAACACGTACATAACATCATTCCCCCAAAGTCCTTGGTACAGGTTGTATTTACAAGTTGAGACGGTCTGGGGCCTTCCGCTCCCTGGTTGATCTTCACAGTTGGAACCCAAGCTTGGGTGAGTTAGTGGGACCATTGCTGCATTGCGAAGCAGTCAGTCTGACAGGACTGTCAGGGATGGTAGGTTCGTCTTTGTGAATGACACAAGGGTCAACTGATGGTTGGATGTTTGTTGGTTGGTCGATGATGATATCATCTTCAATTTGTTCTGGGTTGTCTGTGAATCGCAGTTTGGTTTGGTCGATGTGCCTCTTGCACATTTGGCCATTGAACAGTTTGACTACAAACACCCTGTTCCCCTCCTTGCCAGCAACCCACTTTGGACCATGACCATAATTCAGGACAAACACAGGGTCATGAACAGCAATGTCACGTGATACAGCCGCACGATCGTGGTACCATTGCTGCTGTTGCCTTCTGGTTTCGACATGATCATTGAGATCTGGGTATACAAGGGGGAGACCCCGGTGAGCGAGTGGGGTCTTGTCCGGTAACTGAGCAGAATGCGGGATGAATGGGTCTGTTGGGAGCCGTGAGTCACGCGTTTTAGGCTCTGCTTAATGGTTTGGACAGCCCGCTCCACTTGACCATTAGACGAGGGTTTGAAAGGGGCAGACCTGACATTCTTGATGCCATTACGGGTCATAAACTCGTGGAACTCCGAACTGGTGAAACACGGTCCATTGTCACTGATAAGGATGTCGGGCAGGCCATGGGTGGCGAACATGGCCCGGAGGCTTTCAATAGTGGCTCTGAACGTGCTGGATGACATGATTACGCATTCAATCCATTTGGAGTAAGCATCCGCTACCACTAAAAACATTTTGCCGAGAAAGGGGGTGGCAAAGTCTATGTGGATCCTTGACCACGGTTTGGATGGCCATGACCACAGACTCAACGGAGCCTCCACAGGTGCGTTACTCAGTTGCATGCAAGTGTTGCACTGATGCACGCATAACTCCAAGTCCGAGTCAATGCTGGGCCACCAAACGTGAGTCCGGGCAATGGCTTTCATCATGACAATGCCTGTGTAAATCTCGCACAAAAGTTTCCCTGTCTTTTTTTTGGCATAACAACATGATTACCCCATAACAGACAATCAGACTGAATAGACAATTCATCTTTGCAACCAACCCCCTATAAGGCTTAATTTCATCCAGCATTTCCCTGGGAATGGCAGACCAATTTCCATTTAGGACACACCTTTTTTACGCTTGACAGTACAGGATCCTGGCTGGTCCAGGTCCTAATTTGGCGAGTCGTGACGGGTGACCCCTCGCTCTCGAAGGCATCCATGACCAGTAGCAAGTCTGCGGGCTGCGGCATTTCCACCCTGGTTGTGGGCAATGGTAGTCGGCTAAGCGAATCAGCACAGTTTTCAGTGCCTGATCTGTGGCAGATGACATAATCATAAGCGGATAATGTCAGTGCCCATCTTTGGATGCGGGACAAGGCATTGGTGTTTATACCTTTGCTCTCAGAAAACAATGAAATGAGCAGCTTGTGGTCTATTTCAAGTTCAAACCGAAGCCCAAACAGGTATTGGTGCATTTTCCTAACGCCATATACGCATGCTAACGCCTCTTTCTCTACCATACTATAGGCTCTTTCAGCCTTAGACTGACTTCTGGATGCATATGCAACTGATTGGAGTTTGCCTGATACATTGGCTTGCTGGAGCACACAACCGACCCCGTATGACGAAGCATCGCAGGCCAGCACTAACCGCTTACATGGGTCAAAGCGTACCAGTAATTTATTGGAACATAGCAGGTTCCTGGCCTTCTCCATAGAAACATAGAAACATAGAAAATAGGTGCAGGAGTAGGCCATTCGGCCCTTCAAGCCTGCACCGCCATTCAATGAGTTCATGGCTGAACATGCAACTTCAGTACCCCATTCCTGCTTTCTCGCCATACCCCTTGATCCCCCAATAGTAAGGACTACATCTAACTCCTTTTTGAATATATTTAGTGAATTGGCCTCAACAACTTTCTGTGGTAGAGAATTCCACAGGTTCACCACTCTCTGGGTGAAGAAGTTTCTCCTCATCTCGGTCCTAAATGGCTTACCCCTTATCCTTAGACTGTGACCCCTGGTTCTGGACTTCCCCAACATTGGGAACATTCTTCCTGCATCTAACCTATCTGAACCCATCAGAATTTTAAACGTTTCTATGAGGTCCCCTCTCGTTCTTCTGAACGCCAGTGAATACAAGCCCAGTTGATCCAGTCTTTCTTGATAGGTCAGTCCCGCCATCCCGGGAATCAGTCTGGTGAACCTTCGCTGCACTTCCTCAATAGCAAGAATGTCCTTCCTCAAGTTAGGAGACCAAAACTGTACACAATACTCCAGGTGTGGCCTCACCAAGGCCCTGTACAACTGTAGTAACACCTCCCTGCCCCTGTACTCAAATCCCCTCGCTATGAAGGCCAACATGCCATTTGCTTTCTTAACCGCCTGCTGTACCTGCATGCCAACCTTCAATGACTGATGTACCATGACACCCAGGTCTTGTTGCACCTCCCCTTTTCCTAATCTGTCACTATTCAGATAATAGTCTGTCTCTCTGTTTTTACCACCAAAGTGGATAACCTCACATTTATCCACATTATACTTCATCTGCTTGCATTTGCCCACTCACCTAACCTATCCAAGTCACTCTGCAGCCTCATAGCATCCTCCTCGCAGCTCACACTGCCACCCAACTTAGTGTCATCCGCAAATTTGGAGATATTACATTTAATCCGCTCGTCTAAATCATTAATGTACAGTGTAAACAGCTGTGGCCCCAGCACTGAACCTTGCGGTACCCCACTAGTCACTGCCTGCCATTCTGAAAAGTACCCATTTACTCCTACTCTTTGCTTCCTGTCTGACAACGAGTTCTCAATCCACGTCACCACACTACCCCCAATCCCGTGTGCTTTAACTTTGCACATCAATCTCTTGTGTGGGACCTTGTCGAACGCCTTCTGAAAGTCGAAATATACCACATCAACTGGTTCTCCCTTGTCCACTCTACTGGAAACATCCTCAAAAAATTCCAGAAGATTTGTCAAGCATGATTTCCCTTTCACAAATCCATGCTGTCTTGGACCTATCATGTCACCTCTTTCCAAATGCGCTGCTATGACATCCTTAATAATTGATTCCATCATTTTACCCACTACTGAGGTCAGGCTGACCGGTCTATAATTCCCTGTTTTCTCTCTCCCTCCTTTTTTAAAAAGTGGGGTTCCATTGGCTACCCTCCACTCGATAGGAACTGATCCAGAGTCAATGGAATGTTGGAAAATGACTGTCAATGCATCCGCTATTTCCAAAGCCACCTCCTTAAGTACTCTGGGATGCAGTCCATCAGGCCCTGGTGATTTATCGGCCTTCAATCCCATCAATTTCCCCAACACAATTTCCCAACTAATAAGGATTTCCCTCAGTTAACCTCCTTACTAGACCCTCTGACCCCTTTTATATCCAGAAGATGTTTGTGACCTCCTTAGTGAATACCGAACCAAAGTACTTGTTCAATTGGTCTACCATTTCTTTGTTCCCCGTTATGACTTCCCCTGATTCTGACTGCAGGGGACCTACGTTTGTCTTTATTAACCTTTTTCTCTTTACATATCTATAGAAACTTTTGCAATCTGTCTTAATGTTCCCTGCAAGCTTCTTCTCGTACTCCATTTTCCCTGCCCTAATCAAACCCTTTGTCCTCCTTTGCTGAGTTCTAAATTGCTCCCAGTCCCCGGGTTCGCTGCTATTTCTGGCCAATTTGTATGCCACTTCCTTGGCTTTAATACTATCCCTGATTTCCCTTGATAATACTATCCCTGATTTCCCTTGATAGGCTCTGTCTTGAGATTTGCCCCAAACCCAGTTGTTGCCCTTTCTCAGCAACATGTGCAAGGGCTCTAGCAAAGTGCTCAAACTAGGTAGAAAGTTACCAAAATAGTTGAGAAGATTCTGGAACGAACGCAGCTCCGTCACACTCTGGGGTCTGGGTGCATTCTTGATGGCCTCTGTCTACGAGTCCGTAGGCCTGATGCCATCTGCTGAAATCTTTCTCCCCAGGAATTCGACTTCTGGTGCTATGAAAAGGCACTTGGAGCATTTTAGCCTGACTCCCACTCTGCCCAGATGACGTAGAACCTCTTCCAGGTTGTGCAGGTGTTCGGTGGCATCACGACCGGTGATCAGGATGTCAGCTTGGAACGCGATAGTTCTCGGGACGGGCTTCAGCAAACTGTCCATGTTTCTCTGAAATATGGCTGCCGCCGAGCGAATTCCGAAAGGGCATCCTTCGTGCGTGTTGATGCACGTCAGTTTTTTTGAAGATTCAACCAGCTCCTGTGACATGTAAATGGAGGTCAGGTCCACTTTGGTGAATGACTTCCCTCCCGCTAGCGTTGCAAACAGGTCGTCAGCCTTGGGTAACGGGTACTGATCTTGTATCGAGACTCGGTTGATCGTTACCTTGTAGTCGCTGCAGATCCTGACCGTGCCATCACTTTTCAACATCAGGACAATTGGACTGGTCCGTTCACTGAACTCGATTGGTGATATGATTCCTTCCTGTTGAAGTCTGTCCAGTTCAATCTCGACCTTCTCCCTAATCATGTACGGAACTCCAAGTTTGCAGATGACACTAAGCTGGGTGGCAACGTGAGCTGTGAGGAGGTTGCTAAGATGTTGCAGGGTGACTTGGACAGGTTAGGTGAGTGGGCAAATGCATGGCAGTTGCAGTGTAATGTGGATAAATGTGAGGTTATCCACTTTTGTGGCAAAAACACGAAGGCAGAATATTATATGAATGGCGGCAGATCAGGAAAAGGAGGTGCAACGAGACCTGAGTGTCATGGTACATCAGTCATTGAAAGTTGGCATGCAGGTACAGCAGGCGGTGAAGAAGGCAAATGGTATGTTGGCCTTCATAGCTAGGGGATTTGAGTATAGGAGCAGGGAGGTGTTAAGGTGTTATTGCAGTTGTACATGGCCTTGGTGAGGCCTCACCTGGAATATTGTGTTCAGTTTTGGTCTCCTAATCTGAGGAAGGACGTTCTTGCTATTGAGGGAGTGCAACGAAGGTTCACCAGACTGATTCCCGGGATGGCAGGACTGACATATGAGGAGAGACTGGATTGTCTGGGCCTGTATTCACTGGGGTTTAGAAGGATGAGCGGGGATCTCATAGAAACATATAAAATTCTGACGGGACTGGACAGGTTAGAGGCAGGAAGAAGGTTCCCGATGTTGGGCAAGTCCAGTACTAGGGGACACAGTCTAAGGATAAGGGTTAAGCCATTTAGGACTGAGATGAGGAGAAACTTCTTCACTCAGAGAGTTGTTAACCTGTGGAATTCTCTACCACAGAGAGTTGTTGATGTCAGTTCATTGGATATATTCAAGAGGGAGTTAGATATGGCCCTTACGGCTAAAGGGATCAAGGAATATGGAGAGAAAGCAGGAAAGGGGTACTGAGGTGAATGATCAGCCATGATCTTATTGAATGGTGATGCAGGCTCGAAGGGCCGAATGGCCTACTCCTGCAGCTATTTTCTATGTTTCTATGTTTCTATGAACTGCCCGAGCCTTGTGATGGACAGGTCTTGCATCGGGTCTAGGTTGATCTGAACCTTTGCTCCCGTGAAGTTGCCGATGCCTGGTTCGAACAACGAGGGAAACTTGCTCAACACTTGAGCACACGAAGCATAATCCACTGATGATAAGGCTTTAATATTGTTCCAGTTCCATTTAATTTTCTCAAGCCAACTCCTGCTGAACAAAATTGGGCCATTGCCTGGAACGATCCACAACGATAAATCAGGCACAGCTCCATCGTACAATACCTTTACTGCCGTGCTGCCAATGACTGGTATGAGCTATTTGGTGTACGTGTGCAGCTCCGCATCGATTGAGCTCAGTTTGGGTCTTTTTGCCTTCGTGTCCCACAGCTTTTCGAAAGCCCTCTGGCTCATTATTGACTGACTCGCACCCGTGTCCAATTCCATGGATACTGGAACACCATTTAATTTAACTTCCAGCATTATCAGAGGACTTTTGGCAAAAGAATGTACCCCATACACTTCTTCATCCTGTACCTCATCCTGTGCCGCTTGATCCACGCTGGATCGATCATCCTCAGCCACGTGGTGTGTCACAGCACACTTACTTGGTTGCGGACACATTCGCTGAAGGTGCCCCATTGTTGCACAGCCTTTGCACACGTATTGCTTAAATCGGCATTGATGGGCCCGATGATAGCCCCCCCAATGCCAACAAGGCGAGATTTGATTCACTCCCGATGGCAGACTTTGAGCAGTTACAGGTCATACAAACGCGGACGAGTAGGTCCTGCCATGTGCAGCTCTGCGTGCCGACGATATTATTTTATGCACAGTACTTGCTGGTGAGTTTCGATGCTGGGAAGATATCTGTTTCGAGTTTTCATCCATGGACATGCATGCCTGGGCGATCATGATGGCCCTGCTCAGGTCTAGAGATTCAGCAGCTAGCAGCTTTCGAAGGATGACCTCTTGGCCAATGTCAAGCACAAAAAAGTCCTGCAGCATTTCTTCCAGCACAGCTCCGAAGTTGCACGGCCCAGCGAGACGTCTCAGGTCGGCAACAAATTCCGCCACATCCTAGCCCTCGGAGCGATTGTGCGTATAGAAACGATACCTCGCCATGATGATGCTTTCCTTCAGCTTAAAGTAGTTCCGAACCAGCGTACACAATTCATCGTAATTTCTGCAGTTTAGTGGAGTCCGTGTTCCATATTTTTATTGAGTGTGCGAGGTTGCAGCCCCTCTTCCAATATCTGAAGGGGCTGCTCCTCAAATTCTGGTTGCACTTCAATCCCACATTCCTGAATTTGAGGAGTAGCCCCTTCAAATATTGGAAGAGGGGCTGCAACCTTGCACATTCAATAAAAATGTAGAACACGGACTCCTCAAGACCGTAGAAATTACAGACGGACTGGGAGCCCGTGAATCAACTTAAAAACTTATTGCACGGGACTGCTCCGTGCAACACCCTCCAGGCCAAGCCCCCAATAATTATGGGGAGGGCTCCGGCGTAGAGAGCATTCCATTGGGCACCCCCACCTCCTCCGGATGGCAAGATGGTGCGCCATGCCGTATCCGGATGGCAGACGAGGATGGCAACATGGTGAGTGTGCAAGAGCAGCCCATACAGGGATCCCCTCCGTGCAGAACTGAAAGGCACGGAGGGGATTTCCCGGAGAAGGCTCAAGTTGTGAGATGCCAGCTCCCAAGGGAGGTTTCGGGGCTTGGCGCCGATGAGGAATTCCGTCCGGACGGGGCTCAGTTCAGACGGGATCTCCCCATGTGCTTCGGCCTCCTCGACACACCTAATGGAGTCAGGGCCCAGTGCTGTTTTTAGTGACTCGATGGCATTGGCCGCGCGCCGGACGTCGGCCCAAAATAGGCGCCGTGTCAGCTCCTCTGGCACCATTCAGCCCGCTCCTCCACCATCGAGCAGGTCCCTGACCCTGGTCACCTTGCCAGCCACAGCCCTCTCGTCCACCTGCCACCTAAAACTGCGGCCGTGGAGGTACGGATTCCTGAGCAGTGGCTCCCGAAGGACAGTTGCCACTCCAGAGGGGCCAGAACTGCGTTTGGTGGCGAGTCTGTTCCAGACCCTGATGAGTTCCTGGTAAAAGATAGGTAGCCCCCGCATGGTGGTCCAATTAGCAAATTACAACAAGAGCTTTTTATTCCAGATTTATTGAATTAACTAAATTTAAATTCCCTAGCTACTGTGGTGGGATTGGAACTCGTACCTCCAGATCTTACAGATGATAACCCTAAGCTCCATAAATCCCTTCCTGGACCTCTCCCCCTCTCTACCTCTCTTTCCTCCTTTAAGATGCTCCTTAAAACCTACTTTTTTGACCAAGCTGATGGTCAATTGTCCTAATTTCCCCTTATGTGTCTCAGTGTCAAATGTTTGTCTTGTAACACTCCTGTGAAGCTCTTTGGGACTTTTACTACATTAAAGGTGCTATATAAATACAAGTTGTTGCTGGTGATAGACTGTCAATCAATGTTATAAATTACTGACACTCCCCCCCCCCCCCCCACTTTTAGCCAGGAGGCACTTGTGTAATTTGTGTTTTTGGTGCCCTCAAAAAAAAAAGACCAGAAAAAAAGGGAGCACTTGATTGGAAGTCTTTGGAATGTGATCCCGCCTTTAACCAAGGGACGCTTGGTTATTGCAACAAAATAGTTGTAAAATACTGACAGCACAAATGTCAAATTAAAGTTGGCCATGGCCCCTGTCATGTATGTATGCTTGGGGTTAATAGCCTTGCTTGATGGTTTGCACTGCTCTCTCTGCCTGACCATTGGATGCTGGTTTAAACAGGGCAGATGTGACATGTTTGATCCCTTTACCGATCATAAATTCTTTGAATTCAGCACTGGTGATACATGGCCCGTTGTCGCTCACCAGAACATCAGGTAAGCCATGTGTGGCAAACATGGCCCGTAGGCTTTCAGTGGTGGCAGCGGACGTGCTAACTGACATTATCTCACATTCAATCCACTTAGAGCACGCGTCTACAACCACAAGGAACATTTTACCCAAGTACCGGCCTGCATAGTCGACGTGTACCCTAGACCACGTTTTGGAGGGCCAAGACCATAAACTTAGTGGTGTCTCCCTGGGCACATTGCTTAACTGTGAGCATGTATTACATCTGTGAATGCAGGACTCTTAAGTCCGCATTGATGCTGGGCCACCACACATGGGATCTGGCTATCGCTTTCATCATTACGATGCCTGGGTGAGTACTGTGGCGATTATTGATGAAGGTGTCTCTGCTCAGCAGTCCGGGGAGCATCGAGAGAGGTGTACCGGTGCAGCTCCAGCTGGGAGAGAAGGCAAAAAACGCAAAAAAGAAGTAGAAAGAAATCAAAAGGTGACGTCACAGCCAACATGGTAAGTGATTGGCTGCTGATTGGTGAGTAGTTTTTCTTTTTCTTTTTCTTTATTAGTCAGTAACTTTTAACATTGTTGTCGCCAATTTAAGTGTATCTAAGGGTTAAGTCATGGCAGGACAGCTCGGTCACGTGATATGCTCCTCCTGTACCATGTGGGAACTCGGGGACAACACCAGTGTCCCCGACGACTACATGTGCGGGAAGTGTATCCACCTCCGGCTCCTGACGGTACGCGTTGCGGAGTTGGAGCTGAGGGTGGATTCACTCTGGAGCATCCACGATGCTGAGAATGACGTGAGTAGCACGTGGAGCGAGTTGGTCTTACCGCAGGAGAAGGGTCCACAGCCAGCGAGGGAATGGAAGACCAGCAGGAAGAGTAGTGCAAGGAAGGTAGTGCAGGGGTCCCCTGTGGTCATCCCACTGCAAAACAGATACACTGCTTTGAGTACTGTTGAGGGGGATGACTCATCAGGAGAGGGCAGCAGCAGCCAAGTTCATGGCACCGTGGCTGGCTCTGTTGCACAGGAGGGCAGGAAAAAGAGTGGGGGAGCGATAGTGATAGGGGATTCAATTGTAAGGGGAATAGATAGGCGTTTCTGCGGCCGCAACCGAGACTCCAGGATGGTATGTTGCCTCCCTGGTGCAAGGGTCAAGGATGTCTCGGAGCGGGTGCAGGACATTCTAAAAAGGGAGGGAGAACAGCCAGTTGTCGTGGTGCACGTTGGTACCAACGACATAGGTAAAAAAAGGGATGAGGTCCTACGAAATGAATTTAAGGAGCTAGGAGCTAAATTAAAAAGTAGGACCTCAAAAGTAGTAATCTCGGGATTGCTACCAGTGCCACGTGTTAGTCAGAGTAGGAATCGCAGGATAGCTCAGATGAATACGTGGCTTGAGCAATGGTGCAGCAGGGAGGGATTCAAATTCCTGGGGCATTGGAACCGGTTCTGGGGGAGGTGGGACCAGTACAATCCGGACGGTCTGCACCTGGGCAGAATCGG
Organism: Pristiophorus japonicus; assembly: GCF_044704955.1. Classification (NCBI taxonomy): domain Eukaryota; kingdom Metazoa; phylum Chordata; class Chondrichthyes; family Pristiophoridae; genus Pristiophorus; species Pristiophorus japonicus. The sequence goes on from NW_027254752.1 coordinate 152,269, forward strand.
AACCAATGTCCTCGGGGGAGTGTTTGCTAGTGCTGTTGGGGAGGAGTTAAACTTATATGGCAGGGGGATGGGAACCAATGCTGGGAGATAGAGGGAAACAAAAAGGAGGCAAAAGCAAAAGACAGAAAGGAGATGAGGAAAAGTGGAGGGCAGAGAAACCCAAGGCAAAGAACAAAAAGGGCCATTGTACAGCAAAATTCTAAAAGGACAGAGGGTGTTAAAAAAACAAGCCTAAAGGCTTTGTGTCTTAATGCAAGGAGTATCCGTAATATGGTGGATGAATTAACTGTGCAAATAGATGTTAACAAATATGATGTGATTGGGATTACGGAGACGTGGCTCCAGGATGATCAGGGCTGGGAACTCAACATCCAGGGGTATTCAACATTCAGGAAGGATAGAATAAAAGGAAAAGGAGGTGGGGTAGCATTGCTGGTTAAGGAGGAGATTAAGGCAATAGTTAGGAAGGACATTAGCTTGGATGATGTGGAATCTATATGGGTAGAGCTGCAGAACACCAAAGGGCAAAAAACGTTAGTGGGAGTTGTGTACAGACCTCCAAACAGTAGAAGTGATGTTCGGGAGGGCATCAAACAGGAAATTAGGGGTGCATGCAATAAAGGTGCAGCAGTTATAATGGGTGACTTTAATATGCACATAGATTGGGCTAACCAAACTGGAAGCAATACGGTGGAAGAGAATTTCCTGGAGTGCATAAGGGATGGTTTTTTAGACCAATATGTCGAGGAACCAACTAGGGGGGAGGCCATCTTAGACTGGGTGTTATGTAATGAGAGAGGATTAATTAGCAATCTCGTTGTGTGAGGCCCCTTGGGGAAGAGTGACCATAATATGGTGGAATTCTGCATTAGGATGGAGAATGAAACAGTTAATTCAGAGACCATGGTCCAGAACTTAAAGAAGGCTAACTTTGAAGGTATGAGGCGTGAATTGGCTGGGATGGATTGGCGAATGATACTTAAGGGGTTGCCTGTGGATGGGCAATGGCAGACATTTAGAGACCGCATGGATGAACGACAACAATTGTACATTCCTGTCTGGCATAAAAATAAAAAAGGGAAGTTGGCTCAACCGTGGCTATCAAGGGAAATCAGGGATAGTATTAAAGCCAAGGAAGTGGCATACAAATTGGCCAGAAATAGCAGCGAACCTGGGGACTGGGAGAAATTTAGAACTCAGCAGAGGAGGACAAAGGGTTTGATTAGGATAGGGAAAATGGAGTATGAGAAGAAGCTTGCAGGGAACATTAAGACAGATTGCAAAACTTTCTATAGATATGTAAAGAGAAAAAGGTTCCCTGCAGTCAGAATCATGGGAAGTACTTTGGTTCAGTATTCACGAAGGAGGACACAAACAACCTTCCGGTTATAAAAGGAGTCGGGGGGTCTAGTAAGGAGGAGGAACTGAGGGAAATCCTTATTAGCCGGGAAATTGTGTTGGGGAAATTGATGGGATTGAAGGCCGATAAATCCCCAGGGCCTGATGGACTGCATCCCAGAGTACTTAAGGAGGTGGCCTTGGAAATAGTGGATGCATTGACAGTCATTTTCCAACATTCCATTGACTCTGGATCAGTTCCTATAGAGTGGAGGGTAGCCAATGTAACCCCACTTTTTAAAAAAGGAGGGAGAGAGAAAACAGGGAATTATAGACCGGTCAGCCTGACATCGGTAGTGGGTAAAATGATGGAATCAATTATTAAGGATGTCACAGCAGTGCATTTGGAAAGAGGTCCAAGTCAGCATGGATTTGTGAAAGGGAAATCATGCTTGACAAATCTTCTGGAATTTTTTGAGGATGTTTCCAGTAGAGTGGACAAGGGAGAACCAGTTGATGTGGTATATTTGGACTTTCAGAAGGCGTTCGACAAGGTCCCACACAAGAGATTGATGTGCAAAGTTAGAGCACATGGGATTGGGGGTAGTGTGCTGACATGGATTGAGAACTGGTTGTCAGACAGGAAGCAAAGAGTAGGAGTAAATGGGTACTTTTCAGAATGGCAGGCAGTGACTAGTGGGGTACCGCAAGGTTCTGTGCTGGGGCCCCAGCTGTTTACACTGTACATTAATGATTTAGATGAGAGGATTAAATGTAGTATCTCCAAATTTGCGGATGACACTAAGTTGGGTGGCAGTGTGAGCTGCGAGGAGGATGCTGTGAGGCTGCAGAGTGACTTGGATAGGTTAGGTGAGTGGGCAAATGCATGGCAGATGAAGTATAATGTGGATAAATGTGAGGTTATCCACTTTGGTGGTAAAAACAGAGAGACAGACTATTATCTGAATGGTGACAGATTAGGAAAAGGGGAGGTGCAACGAGACCTGGGTGTCATGGTACATCAGTCATTGAAGGTTGGGATGCAGGTGCAGCAGGCGGTTAAGAACGCAAATGGCATGTTGGCCTTCATAGCGAGGGGATTTGAGTACAGGGGCAGGGAGGTGTTGCTACAGTTGTACAGGGCATTGGTGAGGCCACACCTGGAGTATTGTGTACAGTTTTGGTCTCCTAACCTGAGGAAGGACATTCTTGCTATTGAGGGAGTGCAGCGAAGGTTCACCAGACTGATTCCCGGGATGGTGGGACTGACCTATCAAGAAAGACTGGATCATCTGGGCTTGTATCCACTGGAGTTCAGAAGAATGAGAGGGGACCTCATAGAAACATTTAAAATTCTGACGGGATTCGACAGGTTAGATGCAGGAAGAATGTTCCCAATGTTGGGGAAGTCCAGAACCAGAGGTCACAGTCTAAGGATAAGGGGTAAGCCATTTAGGACCGAGATGCGGAGGAACTTCTTCACCCAGAGAGTGGTGAACCTGTGGAATTCTCTACCACAGAAAGTTGTTGAGGCCAATTCACTAAATATATTCAAAAAGGAGTTAGATGAGGTCCTTACTACTAGGGGAATCAAGGGGTATGGCGAGAAAGCAGGAATGGGGTACTGAAGTTGAATGTTCAGCCATGAACTCATTGAATGGCGGTGCAGGCTAGAAGGGCCGAATGGCCTACTCCTGCACCTATTTTCTATGTTTCTATGTTTCTATGTTTCTTGGGGACCACTACTCAATTGCCCCACAGAAGGCAGTCTGCCTGTATAGACATTTCAGCTTTGCGCCGCTGGAACGGCTTTATCCCTTCCTGCATTTACACTGGGACATTGGACCAGCTCCCGTGAAGCACACAGCTTTTGACTAGGGATAATAAGGGGACCTGACAAGTCCAGATTTTGATCTGCCGGGCAGTGACGGGTGATTGCTCACTCTCAAATGCTTCCATAACCATGGCTCGATCTGTGGGCTGCACCATTTCCACCCCCGTGGTGGGCAATAGCAGCCTACTGAGAGCATCGGGGCAGTTTTCTGTGCCTGGCCTGTGGCGGATGGCGTCGTTGTATGCAGACGTGAGCGCCCATCTCTGGATGCGGGCCGATACGTTGGTATTTATCCCTTTGCTCTCGGAAAACAGGGATATAAGTGGCTTATGGTCAGTTTTCAATTTGAATTTGAGCCCAAACAGGTATTGATGCATTTTCATTACCCCATAGACACACGATAACACTTCTTTTTCAATCTCTCGGCCTTAGACAGACTCCTGGATGCATAAGCAACTGGTTGCAGTTTCCTGAAATCATTAGCTTGTTGCAATACACACCCGACGCCATAAGACGACGCATCACATGCTAATACTGTCATGTATCTCACATTATTATATATAACTGTATCCTAACATGCTATACATGACTGTAATAAGATATGACCTGTAAACACCAGCATATCTTACCACCAGGGGTGCACTTGCAAGAGACAGGCATATAAGGACAGGTCTCAGGCAAGTGCAGCATTCCAGAGCTGTGAAATAAAGGTGCAGGTCCAGAGTGACCTTGACTTCACTACATGCCTCGTGTGAATCTGTACTGTGGGGACAGGACTTTACAGTGGCGATGGGTTACGGGATTACAGAATCCACAGAATGGCGAACAACGGATCAGATGAAAAGTACAATGCGGGAGACAATTGGGAGGACTTTATAGAAAGGCTCCAGCAAAGCTTTGTAACCAAAGACTGGTTAGGCGACGATAAGGCAGACAAGAGAAGAGCCCATCTCTTGACCAGCTGTGGCTCGAAAACATACGCTTTAATGAAGGATCTGTTGGCACCCGAGAAACCAGCAAGCAAGTCGTTTGAAGAATTGAGCACACTGGTAAGAGACCACCTGAAGTCAGCGAGCAGCCTACACATGGCCAGACACAGGTTCGACAACTATAGGCGCTGTGTGGGCCAGAGCAAACCCGACTTCGTGGCGGAACTTCGGAGGTTGACTAGTTTATGTGAGTTCTCCGATGAACTGAAGAGAGAAATGCTGAGAGACTTTTTCATTGAAGGAATAGGCCATGCAGGCATATTCCGAAAGCTCATAGAGACCAAGAACCTGACCTTAGAGGCAGCAGCACTGGTTGCACAGACATTCTTGGTAGGGGAAGAAGAAACGAGGTTGATTTACAATGCAGGTACGACAACTAACGAAATATCTGAACAAGAAGTTCATAGCACTAAACAAGCTGCTATCCCCACACACAGACAAAACCGGGAGAACAGGTTCTCGACAGCAAGCAGAAGAAGCCATCAAGGGCCACAGGAACGGCCGTTCACACCTCATCAACCCACAATGCGAGCAATCAACTACAAACTGAGAGAAGCTCAAGAGAGATCAGACAGACGCAGCTCTTTCTTTGGAAACTCTTTGAACAATGAAACAGGTCTGTGCTGGAGGTGTGGGGGTGGGCACTCGGCAAGGGGATGTCGATTTCAGCAGGCTGTTTGCAGAAATTGTGAATATACAGGGCATTTGGCCCGCATGTGCAAAAAAACGGCAGCTCGGCTGGTATACGAATCGGATGGGTCGGAAAGCGGACCAGAAGATGGTGGGGACAGTACCCGGGACACCGGTGTACAGCGGGTCAACATGATCAATGGCCGCTGCTCCTACAACAGGACACCTCCTATAATGATGAGTGTCCTACTCAATGGGATATCTGTCAACATGGAGCTGGATACGGGAGCGAGTCAATCTCTCATGGGCGCTCAACAATTTGAACAACTGTGGCCGCATAAAAGAGACAGACCAAAACTCACAAGGTCGACACCACACTAAGGACCTATACCAAAGAAATCGTACCAGTCCTCGGCAGCGCCATGCTCTCTGTCACACACAAATGGACAGTCAACCGACTTCCCCTGTGGATTGTCCCCGGAGACCCCCCCCCCACTGCTGGGGAGAAGCTGGTGGCAAAACTAAACTGGAAATGGGATGATGTCCATGCCATGTCATTAGAGGAACGTACCTCCTGCTCAACAGTTATAAAGTGATTTGAACACCTCTTTCAGCCAGGGGAGGGCACTTTCAAAGGGGCCAAAGTCAAAATCTACATCACACAGGATGCTAGACCGGTCCATCACAATGCCAGAGCTGTACCCTATGTGATGAGGGAAAAGATTGAACACAAACTGGACAGGCTTCTGCGGGAAGGCATTATATCACCTGTGGAATTTAGCGACTGGGCAAGTCCCATCGTCCCAGTCATGAAGCCTGATGGATCCATACGAATCTGTGGGGACTACAAATCTACCATAAACAGAGTCTCCCTACAGGACCAGTACCCGCTGCCCAGAGCGGAGGACTTATTTGCCACATTGGCTGGAGGTAAACTTTTCTCAAAATTAGACCTTACATCTGCGTATATGATGCAAGAATTGACAGAGGAATCCAAGCTACTCACCACCATCAACACACATCGAGGCCTTTTCATGTACAATCGATGCCCATTCGGCATCAGGTCGGCAGCTGCCATATTCCAGCGCAACATAGAGAGTCTGCTCAAGTCCATCCCGGGGACGGTTGTATTTCAAGACGACATATTTATCACGGGCAGGGACACCGACTCCCATCTCCGTAATTTGCAGGAAGTACTAAAGCGGTTGGATCAGGTAGGCCTACGAGTCAAGAAATCCAAGTGCCTGTTTCTCGCACCCGAGGTTGAATTTTCGGGCAGAAGGATTGCCGCTGATGGAATCCGCCCAACAGAGTCCAAAACAGAAGCAATTTGCCTGGCACCCAGGCCCCGGAATGTCTCAGAACTGCGCGCCTTTCTCGGGCTACTCAATTACTTTGGGAACTTTATGCAGAACTTAAGCACGCTGCTGGAGCCTCTCCACGTGCTACTCAGAAAAGGGTGCGATTGGTTTTGGGGGGACGCCCAGGAACACGCCTTCAATAAGGCACGCAACCTCTGTGTTCCAACAGTGTTTTGACTTTCTTTGACCCAGGTAAAAAGCTAGTTCTCACATGCGATGCGTAAGTGTATGGGGTCGGGTGCGTTTTGAAACATGTCAATAGTGCGGGCAAATTTCAACCCATAGCTTATGCCTCCAGGTCACTTTCACGGGCGGAGCGCGGGTATGGAATGGTAGAGAAGGAGGCACTCGCATGCGTGTACGGCGTCGAAAAGATGCACCGATACCTTTTCGGGGCCAAGTTCGCTTTAGAAACCGACCACAAGCCCCTCACGTCCCTCCTATCCGAGAGCAAGGCAATAAACGCCAACGCCTCGGCGCGAATTCAACGGTGGGCACTCAGGCTGGCTTCCTACGACTATGCCGTAAGGCACAGACCAGGCACAGACAACTGTGCCGACATGCTCAGCAGGCTACCCCTGGCGACGACGGAAGGGTCTGACGAACAGGACTGTGAGATAGTCATGGCAATCAATGCCTTTGAGTCCACAGCTTCGCCCATGACGGCTCGCCAAATCAGAGCCTGGACGGCCAGCGACCCCACGTTATCCTTAGTAAAAAGATGTGTCCTAACCGGTGACTGGGCAGAGGCTCGCGATGCCTGCCCGAAGGAATTAAAACCTTTTCACAGGCGCATGCATGAGCTATCACTCCAAGCACACTGCCTGATGTGGGGCAGCCGAGTAGTCATGCTTCTGCGAGGCAGAGAGGCATTTGTCCGGGAGCTCCACCGCGAGCACCCGGGGATCGTTCTCATGAAAGCCATAGCCAGATTCCACGTCTGGTGGCCTGGTATTGACGCGGACTTGGAGCTCTGTGTCCGACAGTGTACCATTTGTGCCCAACTCAGCAATGCCCCCAGGGAGGCTCCACTGAGCCCCTGGCCCTGGCCTACCAAACCGTGGTCGCGGGTGCACATAGACTATGCGGGCCCATTCATGGGCAAAATGTTCCTCGTAGTTGTAGATGCATTTTCAAAGTGGATCGAATGCACCATTTTAAACTCGAGCACAACCTCCACCACTGTGGAGAGCCTCGCAACCATGTTTGCAATGCACGGAATCCCTGACATATTGGTCAGTGACAATGGTCCATGCTTCACCAGCGCAGAATTCCAAGACTTTATAATTGACCACGGCATAAATCACGTCAAGACGACACCGTTCAAGCCCACCTCCAACGGCCAGGCGGAGAGAGCAGTGTAAATCATTAAACAAGTTATGCTTAAAATCCGAGGTCCCACGCTGCTGGGTCGCCTGTCGCGACTGCTGCTGGCATACAGATCTCGTCTGCACTCATTGACTGGGATCCCCCCCGCACAACAGTTGATGAAAAGGACTTTAAAAACAAGGCTCTCATTAATCCTCCCAGACATGCACGAAATCATTGAGGCAAAGCGGCGTAAGCTGACTGAGTACCATGACAGAAATTTGAGGGGGAGATGGAATGAGATAGGGGACAAAGTGTTTGTACTAAACTATGGCAGGGGTCCCAAATGGCTTGCAGGGACAGTAACGGGCAAGGAAGGAAACAGGCTATTGGTAGTACAAATGGACAATGGCAAAACCTGCCAGAGGCATGTAGACCAAGTCAAAAGCAGATTTACCAACAACACTGCGGAACCAGAGGCAGACTACAATGTGGAACTCGCACCACACCTGGTGGACAGACAGAGGGAACAACCTGAGGAAAGTGCAATCCCAACAGACAGCCAGGTGAGTCAACAACAATCACACCAATCGAAACAGACAGCCCAGGCGAGATACGAGCAACCACACCCAAAGAAAAACAGACACCAAGGCAAACAACTGAACCACAACTCAGACGCTCCACGTGAGAGCGTAGACCACTTGAGAGACTGAACCTATAAAGACAATAAGACCTTGGGGGAGGGTGATGTCATGTATCTTACATTATTATATATAACTGTATCCTAACATGCTATACATGACTGTAATAAGATATGACCTGTAACCACCAGCATACCTTATCACCAGGGGTGCATTTGCAAGAGACAGGTATATAAGGGCAGGTCTCAGGCAAGTGCAGCATTCCAGAGCTGTGAAATAAAGGTGCAGGTCCAGAGTGACCTTGACTTCACTACATGCCTCGTGTGAATCTGTACTGAGGGGACAGGATTTTACAATACCAAACGTTTACATGGATCATACAGCACAAGCAATTTGTTTGAGCATAACAATTTTCTCGCTTTTACAAAGGCATTTTCTTGGCTTTTGCCCCAAACCTATTCGCCCCCTTTTTGTAGTAAGACATGTAGTGGTTCTAGCAGTGTGCTGAGACCCGGTATGAAGTTACCAAAGTAGTTCAAGAATCCCAAGAATGACCGCAGTTCCGTCACGTTCTATGGTCTCGGTGCGTTCTCAATTGCCTCTGTCTTCGCGTTGGCGGGCCTGATGCCGTCCGCTGCAATCCTCCTTCCCAAGTACTCCACTTCAGGCGCCAGGAAAACGTACTTTGAGCGTTTTAACCTGAGCCCCATGCGGTTGAGCTGACTAAGAACCTCCTCTAGGTTCTGCAGATGCTCGACTGTGTTCCGTCCTGTGACCAAGATGTCGGCCTGGAAGACCACGGTGTGCAGGACCAACTTCAGTAAACTTTTCATGTTTCTCTGGAATATCGCCGCCACTGATCGGATTCCAAACGGGCATCTGTTATAAACAAGACCTTTTTTGTGTGTTGATGCAGGTGAGGGCCTTCGATGATTCCTCCAGTTCCTGCATCATATCGGCTGAGGTTAGATCCAGCTTCGTGAACGTCTTTCCTCCCGCCGGCGTTGCAAAGAGATCATCGCCTTTTGGAAGTGGGTATTGGTCCTGCATGGAGAAATGATTGATAGTTACTTTGTAATCGCCACAGATTCTGACGGTGCCGTCTCCCTTGAGGACTGGGATAATAGGACTGGCCCACTCACTGAACTCGATCGGTGAGATAATGCCCTCTCTTTGTAGCCATTCGAGCTCGATTTCTACCCTTTCTCTCATCATGTACGATATTGCTCTCACCTTGTGATGGATGGGTCACGCCCCCAGAATTAGGTGGATCTGCGCTTTTGCTCCTTGGAATTTCCCGATGCCTGGTTCAAACAGTGAAGGAAATTTGTTTAAGACCTGGGCACATGAAGTGTCGTCAGCGGGCAATAGTGCTCGGATGTCGTCCCAGTTCCAGGGTATCCTTCCCAGCCAGCTCCTGCCGAGCAGTGTGGGACCATTGCCCGGTACCACCCAGGGTGGTAGCTTGTGCACCGCTGCATCGTAGGAGACCTTTACGGTAGCACTGCCGATTACAGGAATCTGTTCTTTCGTGTAAGTTCTTAGTTTTATGCGAATTGGAGTTAAGATTGGCCTTGAGGCCTTGTTGTACCACATCCTTTTAAAAGTCTTTTTGCCCATCATGGACTGGCTCGTGTCCATGTCCAGCCCCATTGACACTGGGAGTCCATTTAGTTCAATATTCAGCATTATCGGGGGACAATTAATGGTGAATGTGTGCACCCCATGTACTTCTGCCTCCTCTATCAGAGGTTCTGTTTCATCGTGATCCTTCGTGGATCTGTCCTCCTCTGCAACGTGGTGGTTTGCAGGTTTAGGAGGCCTTGCAGCTTGCCTGCACACTCGTTGGAGGTGTCCCATTGTTCCACAGCCCTTGCAAATGTATCCTTTGAATCAGCATGAATGGAAATGATGATCACCCCTGCAGCGCCAACAAGGTGTTCATGGCCTTGCATTCATCACTCTTGATGGTGGACTCTAAGACATCTGCGGACGTGTAGCTGCAGGTATGTGTGACCTGCCCTGTATGTTACAATTCAAAAACAATATCACTTTGTTCACAGTACTTGTAGCAGCACTTGTGTGCTGAGAGATTTGCTTAGTATTGTCACTGGTGGCAATGAACGCCTGGGCTATCGCTATGGCCTTACCCAAGGTTGGGTCTCTACAGTCAAAAGTTTGCGAAGTATGGTTTTGTGGCCAATGTCAAGTACAAAAAAGTCTCTGAGTATGTGCTCCAAATGTCCTTCAAATTCACAATATGCTGCAAGGCGTTTTAGCTCGGCGGCATAACTCGCCACTTCCTGGCCTTCAGATCTTTTGTCGGTGTAGAACCGGTACCTCGCCATGAGAACGCTTTCCTTCGGGTTCAAATGCTTTCGGACCAGTGTGCACAAATCGTCGTATGATTTCTTCATGGGTTTCACTGGAGTAAGCAGATTCTTCATGAGGCCATACGTTGGTGCCCCACAGACGGTGAGGAGGATCGCTCTATGTTTGGCAGTGCTCTCTTCCCCATCTAGCTCGTTGGCCACGAAGTATTGGTCGAGTCGCTCCACAAAAGTTTCCCAATCATCTCCCGCTGAGAATTTCTCCAGGATGCCCACTGTTCTCTGCATCTTTGAGTTCGCTATCTGATTCTCGTCGCCAGTTGTAGTGTATGGAGAAAGAGTCAGACTGAACACTTGAGCTCAAAGTAAAGGGTGACCTTAGTTTTCAGGTCTCCAGAGTGCCTCTCCAATCTGTGAAGCACTCTTAAATACCTGTGCTCCCAGGGGATTATGAGATCCCTTGGGACTCTGTGAAATGAGTCCTCTTGTGACTGTACAGCGTATATGCAAGTCCAGATATATAACAGTTTCTGTCTCAAGTTTTTGCACAACAAACAATGGGAGAAACTAGCATCTGATTAGTTCTAGTTCTGCGCTCCAATCTAATTGGTTCTCATCTTCCAAATGATCTTATTGATTGATTTTGACAACCTCCCATGCCAATGAAAAAGTTGTTTTCGCTTGTCAAACATTGTCGAGTTAAAACATGGGTTGAAAAGCTGATATTCCATAAGCCACTGCCCAGCTCTCTCCCCTTGGCCCTGTATCTTTCTCAGCTTCAAATATTTATCCAATTTTCCCACAAAAGATGCAATGGTCTCAGCCTCAATCACTCCCTATAGAAAAATATTCAATGCCCCAACAACCTTCTGTATTGATAAATTACTCCTAACAATTTAAAATTGATAATGCCTCATTACTGATTCCCCAACTAGAGGAAATAGAGGTCGTTTTTTCTCTCTGTTGTCGAGCAGCATCTGCCCGAAGTTATTCCAATAAGGTCCTGCTGTTAAGATTGGGAAAGCCTCCACATCCTCGGCCTTGCTGGGTTCATCACCTTCACCCAGGTTCCCCACACCCTCCTTCCCCTTCCACGCACCATTCCTGCTCTACCTCTCGGCTCCAATGCACCAATTTCCCAGAAATTTAAATTTTTATGAACCCGAATCAGGCCATTGACTAGGCTCCTGCAAAAGGCAGGCAGAGCCCTAGTAAACATTCAAAAGTTGTAGCACAATGACATCATCGGCGCTGTGACTTCAAAATAACTATACGTTTAATTGTCCATTAGCTTAAATGGATGGAAACTAGGTGGGGCTGTTATGGACATGCATTCCTGGTTGCCTGTTTTTCCTCTCTGTGCTCCATTCAGATATTTTACACCCAGATGATACAGAAAAATAAACAGCTTTACCCTATTTATTCTATCAAAACCTTTATGATTTTAAAAATCTATATTAATTCTTCTCAGCCCTCCCTTTTCTGAACTATGATTGCCCATCCCTGACATCATACAGGTGATTTTACGCTATATCTTCTCTATGCTTTTAATGTCCTTTCTCTTATGGGTTGCCCAAAATTGCATTACCATCACCACAACCACAATGTTATGAAGCACCTTTAATGTGGAAAAACATCCCAAGGTGCTTCACAGAGGCGTAAGGAAAATAAAAAAGATCCAAGGAAGCAGATAGTAGGTGGGGCGACTTAAAGAGAGGTGGGTTTTAAAGAGGGTCTTAAATGAGAAGAGGGTGGTGGAGAGGCAAAGTGTTTTAGGGAAGGAACTCCAGTGGGTGAGGTTTGGTTTGCTGAAGACATGGCCATCAATGGTGGAGCAAATAAAGGAGAGGATGCATAAGAGTCAAGAGTCAGATGAATGACAAGTTAAGTGAAGTTTGTACCGCTGAAGATGATTACAAAAATATGTAAGTTCAGTACTGATGGGCTCGATTTTAACTTGTATCACCTTATATTAATGGATTTAGTACCAGCCTCAAAATGAGGTCAGTTGGCTTAACGCCAGTTAACCCCGATGATGTGACTGGTGCCATTTTGAAATTTTTGGGGTGCCCAAAGTGTCTACCTGTTTGATAAGGGTAGGAAACAGAGAGTGGTAATACTGGGTATGTACTCCATTTGGCAGAATGTGACTAATGGTGTCCCCCAGGGATCAGTACTGGGGCCGTATCTTTTCACTATATTTATCAATGACTCAGATGAAGTCATGGAGAGCCATGTATCTAAGTTTGCTGACAACATTACGTTAGTTGGCAAGGTAGGTAGTGTAGATGGGAGCAGAAAGTTGCAAAGGGACATTAATAGACTAAATGAGCAGGAAAAACTGTGGCTGATGGAGTTCAATGTGAAGAAGTGCAAGCTCATTCACTTTGGACCTAAGAAGGATAAGTCAGAGCATTTTCTAAATGGTGAGAAGCTAGAAACTGTGGAGGAGCAGAGAGATTTAGGGGTCCATGTAAATAAATCACTAAAAACTAGTGGATGAGTACAAAAAATAATTTTAAAAGTTAATGGAATGTTAGCCTGCATCTCAAGGGATCTGGAATACAAAGGGGTGGGGGGTAATATATTGGATGTGCTTATTTGCACTGTGTTTCTGGCTGATTGGCACTCCATTATCACATGACTGGATTGCTGATTGGTCCCCTTCGAGTATAAGCCACACCCAGATGTTTCTCTGACGTGTGTAATTGGAACTGCCCAGCCCAAGCTTTGAGTGACTTTGCAAAGTGTAATTCGAGCCATTCTGACTTCAGAACTCCCCTGCAGTCACAGAGAGGATAGAGCTCCTAACAAAAGCCTCCCAAATCCCTAACCTCAACCAAGTTCATCCCTCCCCTGAGCCCAAGTTCCTTACACCACCCTGCTCCCCAAGTGCATGCATCTCCCAGCCGAAGTCCTTTACCCCAGTGCAAATGCTGCCTCTGCCAACCGAAGTCCATTACCCCAGTGCAAGTGCTGCCTCCCCCAGCCAAAGTCCCTTACCCCAGCGCAAGTACATGACCTTCCCTCCCCCCCCGGGCCATAGATGGGGCATTGTGTGTGGGTCACAGGTTGTTAACAGGTTTATTGGGTATGAAGCGAATAGTGACAGTGTCGTAACTTCCGGATTTCATCCACAACGAGTCTGCAAAGGGACATAGATAGGTTAACTGAGTGGGTAAAAAGTTGGCATGCAGGTACAGCAAGTAATTAAGAAGGTAAATGGAATGTTTGCCTTTATTGCAAGGAAGATGGAATATAAAAGTAGGGAAGTCTTGCTACAACTGTACAGGGTGTTGGTAAGACCACACCTCGAGTGTTGCGTACAGTTTTGGTTTCCTTTTTTAAGGAGGAATATATTTGCTTTGGAGGCAGTACAGAGAAGGTTCACTAGTTTGATTCCTGAGAGCAGGGGTTTTCTTATGAAGAAAGGTTGAGCAGGTTAGGCCTATACTCATTGGAGTTTAGAAGAATGAGAGGTGATCTTATAAACATAAGATTCTGATGGAGCTTGACAGGTAGATGCTGAGAGAATGTTTCCCCTCATGGGGGAATCTAGAACTAGGGAGCATCGTTTCAGAATAAGGGGTCGTTCATTTAAGATGGAGACAGCTCAGAGACAGGAAGCAAAAGGTAATGGTTGATGGGTGTTTTTGTGACTGGATGGCTAGGTCCCTTGCTTTTTCTGAAATATATCAACGATTTGGACTTGAATGTAGGGGGTATGATTAAGAAGTTTGCAGATGATACAAAAATAGGCTGCGTGGTTGCTAATGAAGAATGTAGACTGCAGGAGGATATCAATGACCTGGTCAGGTGGACAGAACAGTGGCAAATGGAATTCAATCCAGAGAAGTGTGAGGTAATGAATTTGGGGAGGGCTAACAAGGCAAGGGAATACACAATAAATAATAGGACACTGAGAAGTGCAGGTCCACAGATACCTGAAGGTAACAGGCCAGGTAGATAAGATGATGAAGAAGACATACGGAATATTTGCCTTTATTAGTCGAGGCATAGAATATAAGAGTAGGGAGGTTATGCTTCAACTCTATAAAACATTGATAAGGCCACAGCTAGAATACTACGTGCAGTTCTAGTTATTTCATTACAAGGAAGATGTGATTGCACTGTAGAGGGTACAGAGGAGATTTACGAGGATGTTGCCTGGTCTGGAAAATTTTAGCTATGAGGAAAGATTGAATAGGCTGGGTTTGTTTTCCTTGGAACAGAGGAGGCTGAGAGGTGACCTTATTGAGGTGTATAAAATTATGAGGCGCCAGATATAATGGATATAGGAATGACCTATTTCCCTTGGCAGAGGGGTCATCAACCAGGGGACATCAATTTAAAGTATGTGGTAAGAGATTTAGAGGAGCTATGAGAGGAAATTTCTTCACCCAGAGGGTGGTGGGGGTCTGGAACTCTTTGCCTGAAAGGGTGGTAGAGTCAGAAACCCTCACCACATTTAAGGGGTGCTTGGATGTGCACTTGAAGTGCTGTAACCTGCAGGGCTACAGACCAAGAGCTGGAAATTGGGATTAGGCTGGATAACTGTTTGTCAGCCGGCACGGACACAATGGGCCGAAATGGCCTCCATCAGTGCCGTAAATTTCTATGAAAAAAAAATTTCTATGAGGAGAAATTTCTCCTCAGAGGGTCGTGACTCTTTGGAATTCTCTACCCCAGAGAGCTGTTGAGACTGAGTCATTGAATGTATTCAAAGCAGAAATAGACAGATTTTTGAACTATATTGGAGTCAAGAGTTATGGGAAACAGGCAGGAAAGTTGAGTTGAGGCGAAGATAAGATCAGCCATTAATGAATGGCGGAGCAGGCTTGAGGGATCGAATGGCCTTCTCCTGCTTCTATTTTTTGTGTTCTTATGCTAGAATTGTATAAAGTTCTGGTTAGATCTTATCTGGAGTACTGCTTTCAGTTCTGAGTACCAGATCTCAGGAAGGATATATTGGCCTTGGTAGGGGGTACAACGCAGATTCATCAGAATGATACCGGGGCTTCGAGAGTTAAATTATGAGGATAGATCGCATAGTCTAAGCTTGTATTCCCTCAAGTATAGAAGGTTAAGGGATGATCTAATGTAGACGTTTAAAATGATTAAAGGGTAAGAAGGGATTGGTAAGACACTATTTCCTCTATTGGGAGAGTCCAGAAGGGTGGCATAACTTAAAATTAGAGCGACGACATTCAGGAGTGATAAAAAAAAAAGAAAGACTTGGATTTATATAGTGCCTTTCACGACCACCAGACGTCTCAAAGCGCTTTACAGCCAATGAAGTGCTTTTAGTGTGTAGTCACTGTTATAATGTAGGAAATGCGGCAGCCAATTTTGCACAAGCAAGCTCCCACAAACAGCAATGTGCTTGTAATGTATGTACAGAAGGTCTGCCCACCACTAGAGGGCACTACCGTCAGAGGTCCTAGGGTCATAGGTACACTTGTGCTGCGCCCAGTATATAACCTGAGCTTTACCTTTGTATCTTCACTTCTGAAAGCCATTAAAGACTGACCAGGTTATACCTGGTCACTGGCTCACAGTATGGAGTTCGTGGTATCATTTCATGCACCATAACTGGTGATGAGGCAAATACGAACCCACGCAAAAGTAGGGCGAGCACAGCACGATCGAGTACTGTTGGAATTCTCGAGAGATTCAATGAGGGAGAGGATTGGGGAGATTTCATGGATCGTCTTGACCAGTATTTCGTGGAAAACGACCTAAACAAAGACAAGGATGCAGAGAAGCGCAGGACAGTTCTTCTCACCATCTATGGCCCCACGATCTATGCACTCATCAAGAATCTGCTCACCCACTCTTCCTACAGATAAGGATTACAAAGAACTGTGTGCTCTAGTTCGGGAACACCTTAAACCCACGGAAGGAATCCTCATATCCAGATATTGCTTCTATACGCACGTTCTTCCAGAAGGCCAGGACGTAGCGGCATTTGTTGCCGACCTGAGACGTCTTGCAGGGCCTTGCAAATTTGGGCCTGCGTTGGAAGACATGCTGCATGAATTTTTCATGATCGGGGTCAACCACGAGGCGATCTTAAGTAAGCTGCTGGCTGTGGAGATGCCGGACTTCAGCAAGGTCATCACCATCGCCAGGCTTGCATGTCCTCGCAGAAAAGCATGAAGCAGATATCGCGACAAAACAGGAACTCCACGGCAAGTACTGTGTACAAAATTGTATCGATGGTCGGCAGAGCTGCACATGTCAGGGACTACTCGACTGCATTTGCAAGACCGGGAGCCACTCAAAGTTCGCCATCGAGGGCCTACTCGACTGCATATGTGAGAACGGGAGCCGCTCAAAGTTTGCCATCGAGGGCCTACTTGACTGCGTATGTGAGAACGGGAGCCACTCGAAGCCCGCCATCAGGTGCAAATCCGAGCTCAACCTATTGGCGTTGCGGAGGCAATCACTTACCCCATCAGTGCCGCTTCAGGCAGTGTGTATGCAGAGGGTGTGCAAAGACGGGACATCTTCAGCGGATGTGTCCACAGCAGAGCAAGCAAGCTGCGACACACCACGTGGATGATGATCAATCCAGCATGGATCTGGTGATGCAGCCTAAGGCATTTCAGAGCTCCGAGGTGGAAGTGTATCGCGTAGGTGCGTTCCTAACAAAGAGCCAACCGATAATGATGGAGGTAAAATTAATCGGTATGCCGTTATCCATGGAATTAGACACAGGTGCGAGTCAATCGATAATGAGCCAGGGAACTTTCGAAAAGCTGTGGGGGACCAAGGCAGAGAGACCCAAGCTGAGTCCGATAAATACGAAGTTGCGTACCTACACCAAAGCGCTCATACCAGTGATCGATAGTGCAACAGTAAAAGTGTCGTATGAGGGAGCGGTTCATGATCTACCGTTATGGATTGTCTTGGGCAACGGCCCATCATTATTCGGCAGGAGTTGGCTCGAGAAAATAAAATGGAAATGGTATGATATCAAAGCTTTGTCATCAGCGGATGATGATTTGTGTGCTCAAGTGCTGAGCAAATTTCCCTCACTGTTTGAACCGGGAATTGGCAGCTTCAAGGGAGCCAAGGTGCAGATTCAGCTAGGCCTAGACGCAAAGCCCATCCAGCACAAAGCCAGGGCGGTCCCGCACATGATGAGAGAAAAGATTGCCCTCGATTTGGATAGGCTACAACACGAGGGGGTCATCTCACCGGTCGAATTTAATGAATGGGCCAGTCCCATTGTTCCGGTGTTAAAGAGCGATGGCACAGTCAGGATTTGTGGAGACTACAAGGTCACGATCAACCAAGTTTCAAAACAAGATCAGTACCTGCTACCGAAAGCTGATGACCTGTTTGCAACGCTAACCGGGGGAAAACAGTTCACCAAATTGGATCGAACGTCGGCCTACATGACACAGGAACTGGTTGAATCATCAAAGAAACTTACGTGCACAAAGGACTGTTTATTTATAACAGGTGCCCTTTTGGCATTCGTTCTGCGGCAGCCATATTTCAGAGAAACATGGAGAGCCTATTGAAATCCATCCCCAGGACCGTGGTATTCCAAGACGACATCCTAGTCACAGGTCATCACACTGCCGAGCACCTACACAATCTGGAAGAGGTTCTGCGTCAGCTGGACAGAGTGGGACTCAGGCTGAAACGTTCGAAGTGCGTTTTCATGGCACCAGAGGTCGAATTCTTTGGACAAAAGTTTGCTGCAGACGGAATCAGACCTACAGACGCGAAAACAGAGGCCATCAAAAATGCGCCCAGGCCCCAGAATGTGATGGAGCTGCGTTCGTTCCTGGGTCTTCTCAACTACTTCGGTAACTTCTTACCCAAATTAAGCACGGTATTAGAATCTTTGCACAAGCTGCTCAGGAAAGGAGACGACTGG
Source organism: Pristiophorus japonicus (assembly GCF_044704955.1). Classification (NCBI taxonomy): domain Eukaryota; kingdom Metazoa; phylum Chordata; class Chondrichthyes; family Pristiophoridae; genus Pristiophorus; species Pristiophorus japonicus. The sequence goes on from NW_027254752.1 coordinate 170,594, forward strand.
GTGTGGGATGAACTTCAAGACAGAGCCTTTGAGAAAACTAGAAATCTGTTGTGTTCCCACAAGCTACTGGTACTGTATGACCCATGCAAGCGTGTACTTTTGATCTGTGATGCATCGTCCTATGGGGTCGGCTGCGTATTCCAGCAAGCCAATGAGTCAGGCAAACTGCAACCAGTTGCATACGCGTCTCGAAGCCTGTCCAAGGTGGAAAGAGCCTATGGCATGGTAGAGAAAGAGGCTTTAGCATGTGTTTATGGGTTAAAAAAATGCACCAGTACCTGTTTGGGCTTCGCTTCGAGCTGGAAATCGATCACAAGCCGCTTATATCGTTGTTCTCGGAACACAAAGGTATCAATACCAACGCGCCGTCCCGCATCCAGAGGTGGGCACTGACATTATCTGCCTATGATTATGTCATTCGCCATAGACCAGGCACTGACAACTGTGCTGATGCATTGAGCCGGTTACCGTTGCCCATACCGGAGGTGGAAACGCCAATGCCCGCAGAGCTACTCATGGTCATGGATGCCTTTGAGAGTTAAGGGTCACCTGTCACTGCTCAACAAGTTAAGACCTGGACCAGCCAGGATCCGACCTTATCGGTTGTAAAACGTTGTGTTCTTAACGGGGACTGGTCGACCATCCCCAAGGAAATGGGTGATGAAAACAAACCGTACACCCGTCGCAAAGATGAGCTTTCCATCCAGTCCGACTGTTTACTGTGAGGTAATTGTGTTGTAATGCCCAAGAAAGCCAGGGCGAGATTTGTACGGGAGTTACATAGTACGCATCCCGGTATTATCACGATGAAGGCCATTGCCAGGTCCCTTGTTTGGTGGCCTGTCATTGACTCAGACTTAGAGTCATGCGTGGATCAGTGCAGCACTTGCATGCAGTTAAGCAATGCCCCAAAGGAAGCTCCGCTCAGTCTGTGGTCATGGCCATCCAAATCGTGGTCTAGAATCCACATCAACTTTGCGGGCCCCTTCCTCGGTAAAATGTTTTTTGTGGTGGTGGATGCATACTCCAAATGGATAGAATGTGTGATCATGTCATCCAGCACTTCCACTGCCACCATTGAGAACCTGAGAGCCATGTTTGCCGCACATGGTCTGCCAGACATCGTTGTCAGCAACAACGGACCGTGTTTCACGAGCCTGGAGTTTCAAGAGTTCATGAAACGCAACGGCATAAAACACGTGAGGTCAGCCCCGTTCAAACCCGCGTCCAATGGTCAAGCAGAGCGCACAGTTCAAACCATCAAGCAGAGCCTGAAACGCGTAACTCACGGTTTCTCGCAGACATGCCTGTCACGCATACTGCTCAGTTACAGGTCAAGGTCACACACGCTCACCGGGGTCCCGCCTGCGGAACTATTGATGAAGAGAGGCCTCAAAACCAGGCTCTCTCTAGTCCATCCTGACCTTAACGATCATGTAGAAACCCGACGTCAACACCAGCAGTGGTATCACGGCCGTGCCGCAGTGTCACGCGACATATCTGTAAATGACCATGGGTATGTACTTAACCATATTCAAGGGCCCAAGTGGCTCCCAGGCAATGTTACAGATAAGGAGGGTAACCGGTTTATACGGTTAAGCTCAAGAATGGGCAGGTGTGCAGGAAACACATTGATCAAATCAAGCTAAGACAAACTGATGAACCGGAACAATTGGAAGAAGACACCGTGAGCTTAGACGACCAACCAACTCACGTCCAGCCATCAGAAGAGCCCACTGTGGTCAACGCCCAGCCCCAAGTCGTGAGAGACTCGGAAAGCACTAGGATTGTACTGAGACGGTTAACCAGGGAGCGAAGGGCTCTGGACCATCTGAACTTGTAATATGGACTTGTGCCAAGAACTGTGGGGGAATTGTTATGTATGCAACACCCTGTAACCAGCATTCTACCGCCATCTGTTGGAGTCCCAAGGGATCCCAGCATCCCTTGGGAGCATTGCATATAAGCAGGCCTCCCATGCTCTGCCAACACTCTGGAGTCAGAATAAAGTGACGAAGGTCACACTTACTCAAGTCTACAGTACTCAGTCACATTGCTTTATTTGAGACATAACAACTGGTGACAAGTAATAGATAACAAACCATCACGCGAAAATGCAAAGAACTGTTAGTATCCTGTAGATATTCTCAGAAGGTGACGATTGGGAAGCCTTCATGGAGCGACTTGACCAATACTTCATGACCAACAAGCTGGAAGGGAATGAGAATGCTGCCAAACGAAGGGCGATCCTCCTCACCATCTGCGGAGCAACAACCTATTGCCTCATAAAGAATCTTCTTGCTCCGGTGAAACCAACAACCAAATTATATGAAAAAATGTGTACACTGGTCCGGGAGCACCTAAATCCAAAGGAGAGTGTTCTGATGGCAAGGTATCAATTTTATACATGTCAACGGTCTGAAGGCTAGGAAGTGGCGAGCTACGTCGCCGAACTAAGGCGCCTTGCAGGACATTGCGAATTCGGTGGATTCCTGGAGCAAATGCTAAGAAACTTTTTTGTGCTTGACATTGGCCATGAGGTTATCCTTCGCAAACTATTGACTGTTGAAACACCGAACCTGAGCAAAGTTATATCGATAGCCCAGGTATTTATGTCCACCAGCAATAACACCAAACAAATTTCACAGCATAAAGTTGCATCAGCAAGTACTGTACACAAAGTACCGTCGTTTTCAGGCAGGAATGCATATGGCAGAACGTACACGCCTGCAGCTGCACGACCTCAGATGATTCAGAGTCCGCCATCAAGTGTGAATGCGAGGCAATTAACACCTTGTTGGCGCTGCAGAGGTGATCATCGAGCCCATCAATGCTGCTTCAAACACTATGTGTGCAAAGGCTGTGGAACAATGGGACACCTTCAGCGAATGTGCAGATGAGCTGCAAACCGTGCAAGTTACCACGTTGCAGAGGAAGACCGATCCATGGCAGATCAAACTGAACGAGAGACTCGAATCGAGGAGACTGAAGTGTACGGTGTACACACCTTGACCACAAAATGTCCACCGATCATGTTAAAAGTTGAACTGAACGGAATTCCAGTATCCATGGAATTGGACACGGGTGCGAGTCAGTCTATCATGAGCAAAAAGGCCTTCGAGAGGCTGTGGTGCAACAAGGCACAAAGGCCCAAGCTGAGCCCTATTCATACCAAGCTGAGAACTTACACTAAAGAGCTGATCCCTGTAATTGGCAGTGCAACAGTAAAAGTCTCCTATGATGGAGCGGTGCACGAACTACCACTATGGATTGTACCAGGAGATGGCTCCATATTGTTCGGCAGAAGCTAGCTGGGAAAAATCCGCTGGAACTGGGACAACATTTGAGCACTTTCGACCGTCAACGATGCCTCATGTGCCCAGGTTTTGAGCAAGTTCCTGTCATTGTTTGAGCCGGATATCGGAAATTTCTCTGGAGCGAAGGTGCAGACCCATCCACCACAAGGCACGTGCGGTGCCATACATGATGTGAAAGTGGAGATCGAGCTGGACAGGCTGCAACGAGAGGGCATCATCGTGCCAGTTGAGTTCAACGAGTGGGCCAGTCCGATTGTTCCGGTTCTCAAGGGCGATGGTCAGAATTTGTGGGGACTATAAAGTAACAATTAACCGTTTTTCGCTGCAGGACCAGTACCCGCTATCCAAGGCAGACGACCTATTTGCATCGCTGGCAGGAGGGAAGACATTCACCAAGTTGGACCTGACCTTGACCTACATGACGCAGGAGTTGGCGGAATCTTCGAAGTGTCTCACCTGCATCAACACGCACAAAGGTCTGTTCATCTACAATAGATGCCCGTTTGGGATTCAATCGGCCGTGGCTATTTTTCAAAGGAACATGGAAAGTCTGCTAAAGTCGGTTCCGCGCACCGTGGTTTTCCAGGATGACATATTGATCACAGGTCGGGACACCATCGAGACACTTGAAGAACCTGGAAGAGGTTCTAAGTCGGCTAGATCATGTGGGACTCAGGTTGAAACGCTCAGTGTGTTTTCCTGGCGCCAGAGGTCAAGTTCTTAGGGAGAAGAATCGTGGCAGATGGCATCAGACCCACCAACGCCAAGACGGAGGCCATCAAGAATGTGCCGAGACCGCAGAACGTGACGGAGCTGCGGTCGTTCCTGGGACTCCTCAATTATTTCGGTAATTTCCTACTCGGATTAAGCACCTTGCTAGAACCTCAACATGTATTGCTACGCAAGGGAGATGACTGGGTATGGGGGAAATCACAAGAGACTGCTTTTGAGAAAGCCAGAAATCTGTTATGTTCCAACAAACTGCTTGTTCTGTATGACCCATGTAAATGTTTAGTGCTAGTTTGCGATGCGTCTTCGTATGGGGTTATTTTTTTGTTACAACAAACAAACGAATCGGGAACATTGCAACCGGTCGCTTATGCGTCCAGGAATTTGTCCAAGGCTGAAAGGGCCTAAAGCATGATTGAAAAAGAAGCTCTGGCATGTGTTTACGGGGTGAAAAAAATGCACCAGTATCTGTTTGGGCTATAATTCGAGTTAAAAACTGTCCATAAGCCGCTCATATCGCTATTCTCAGAGAGCAAAGGTATTAATACCAATGCCTCTACTTGCATCCAAAGATGGGCGCTCACGCTGTCTGCATATAACTATGTAATTCGCCACAGGCCAGGCACAGAGAACTGCGCTGATGCTCTCAGTCGGCTACCATTGACCACCACCAGGGTGGAAATGGCACAGCCTGCAGACTTGCTCCTGGTGATGGATGCATTTGAAAACGAAAAGTCACGTGTCATGGCCCGCCAGATCAGGACCTGGACCAGCCAGGATCCTTTACTGTCCCTTATAAAAAACTGTGTCCTCCATGGAAGCTGGTCCAGCATCCTAGCAGAGATGCATGAAGAGATCAAGCCGTTCCAGCAGCGCAAAAATGAACTGTCCATACAGACGAACTGTCTTTTGTGGGGTAATCGCGTGGTTTTGCCTAAAAAAGGCAGGCAAACGTTCATATGCGACCTACACAGTACCCACCCAGGCATAGTAATGATGAAAGCTATAGCCAGATCCCATGTTTGGTGGCCCGGCATCGAACCAACATTCTACCACCACCAGAGGGCGCATCTGTTGGAGTCCCAAGGGATCCCAGCATCCCTTGGGAGCACTGTATATAAGCAGGCCTCCTATGCTGTACCAGCACTTTGGAGTCAGAATAAAAAGACTAAGGTCACACTTACTCAAGTCGACAGTACTCAGTCACATTGCCTTATTTGAGACATAACAGGAATGATGTAATGTACGTACATAAGGTCTGCCCACCACCAGAGGGCACTACCGTCAGAGGTCCTAGGGTCATAGGTACACTCATGCTGGGCCTGGTATATAATCTGAACTTCTCCTTTGTATCTTCACTTCTGGAAGCCATTAAAGACTAACCAGGTTACACCTGGTCACAGTACAGAGTTCATTGTGTCATTTCATACACCATAACTTCATTTCATACACCATAGTGATAATAACCAAATAATCAGTTTTTGTTATGTTGATTGAGAAATAAACATTGGCCAGGACAAGAGGGATAACTCCCCTGCTCTTCTTCGAAATAGTGCCATGGGATCTTTTACGTGCACTTGAGAGAGCAGACGTGGCCTCGGTTTAACATCTCATCTGAAAGGTGGCACCTCCAACAGTGTAGCACTCCCTCAGCACTGCACTGGAGTGACAGCCTAGATTTTTGATGTTAGGAGGCACTTCACACAAAGGGTAGTGGAAATCTGGAACGCTGTCCTACAAAAAGCTGTTGAGACCATGTCAATTGAAAAATTCAAAACTGAGAGTGATCGATTTTTGTTAGCTAAGGGTATTTAAGGATATGGGTAAATGGAGTTGAAATACTGATCAGCCATAATCTAGTGTCTGAATTGCCTGCTCCTGTTCCTATGACTGTTGTGCATCTTGGTTAAAGACTTTGTATTGAAATGCCATCACAATTACATTATTTGATTATTTCAGGGGGCCGAAATTGTCCCTTTTTGCCGGGAGCGGGTGGCGGTAGCACTTCAGATGAAACTGGCCCAAAGATTTTGGGGGGCAATTTTCCGGTAGCGCTGCACCCGACAGTTAGTGCCCCGGACCGGCATGCAACAGGCAATGATGTCATCGCCATGCGCGCCGCCCCCTTTGAGGCCCATGGGGGAAATTGCCCCACAGACTGCGAGGATGGTGCTTCGTGGGGCACTGACATCCACCTGGGGCGCCCCTTAAAAGGGAGGCCATGTGTGCCCTGGGCTGCCATTTTATTTTGTCGGCTGGCTCTTTGGTCGGCCCTCGCCTCGACCGGGCCACCATCAAGCAGCCCGGCACTGCCTTTTGGGTGCTGAGCTGCTGGTCTGGTCGAGCAGTGGTCCAGTGGCGGCTACCAAAGGGCCTGCAGAGTGCACAGCGGCCCTCCGCTTTCGCATAACACTGATGCTCCGGGTGCGCCCCTCCATCGAGGTGGAGCGCCTGAGATAGTGCTCCGCCTCGGAGGGGTACAAAGCCCACTTCCATGTCGGGGGCAGGACTTCTGGCTCGGGCATTAAATGTCCCTGGCCTGGAAGGTTAACGCCCCCAATTTTTGCCCCCAAAAGTCTCCACAGCTAATTGAGCAGGTTAAAAAGGTCACCTTTGGAATCTTCTTGGTCCTTCAAATAATGTCAGCAAAAGAATGAAGAGATGATGAGGGCAGCCAAAGTAATGCACATTTAAGGTGCACAATTCTGTTGTTGTAATCACAGGCCACCTGCACATTGATGATAAAGGACCCTTGCTTTTCACAAATGATACATGTTTGGCCTAGAGGCAGGTACGACCAAATGAATGCAACTACTGATGGCCTGTACTTGTGGGAATCCTGGCAGATGGGAGAACTGGAGAACTTTTTCTTGCTGTTGCCTGCTTTCCAACAGGAAGCAGAATGAAATCCTTGGCCCTGGCAAACAATGTATCAGTTACTTGTTTGATACAATTGTGGGATGGGAGCTGTGACCAAGATTTCCCACATTTGTCTGCAATTGTCTCTAGATTGCAAGAATGTGCAGAGTTCAGTGATGGCTTCCTTCAGCCCAGATGCCCCCAAAAGTTCATCACCAACCTCTGCCTGCTCCACGGCGACATGCAGGCTGTGATCCTTACCAACAGATCCATCACAGACCCAATCCATGTCCGGAGCGGTGTCAAACAGGGTTGCATCATCGCCCCAATCCTCTTCTCAATCTTCCTCGTTGCCATGCTCCACCTCACAGTCAACAAGCTCCCTGCTGGAGTGGAACTAAACTACAGAACCAGTGGGAAGCCGTTTAACCTACGCCACCTCCAGGCCAGGTCCAAGACCACCCTATCATCGAGCTACAGTACACGGACAAAGCCTGCATCTGCGCACATACAGAGGCTGCACTCCAGGACATAGTTGACGTATTTACTGAGGCGTACGAAAGCATGGGCCTTACTCTAAACATCCGTAAGACAAAGGTCCTCCACCAGCCTGTCCTCACCGCCCATATCTCGGGAGCCTCCTATCAACAAGAGCAGGCATCAACGACGAGATCCAACACTGCCTCCAGTGCGCCAGTGCAGCCTTCGGCCGCTTGAGGAAAAGAGTGTTTGAAGACCAGGCCCTCAAAACTGCCACCAAGCTCATGGTCTACAGGCCTGTAGTAATAACTACCCTCCTGTATGGACATGGACTATGTACAGAAGACACCTCAAGTTGCTGGAGAAATATCACCAACAGTGTCTCCGCAAGATCCTACAAATCCCCTGGGAGGACAGGCGCACCAACATCAGCATCCTCATTCAGGCTAAAATCCCCAGCATTGAAGCACTGACCACACTCGACCAGCTCTGCTGGGCAGGCCACATAGTTCGCATGCCAGACACGAGGCTCCCAAAGCAAGTGCTCTACTCAGAGCTCCCTCACGGCAAACGAGCCAAAGGTGGTCAGCGTAAACGCTACAAGGACACCCTCAAAGCCTCCCTGATAAAGTGCAACATCTGGTGCAGGGGCAGAAGGTAAACTGGTGCAGGGGCAGAAGGTAAACAAAGAAGTAGAAAGAAATCGAAAGGTGATGTCACAGCCAAGGGGGTAAGTGATTGGTAAGTAGTTTTTCTTTTTCTTTTCCCTATCAGTTGGTAACCTTTAGTATTGTTGTTGCCAAATTAAGTTAATCTAGGGGTTAAATTATGGCAGGAGAGCTCGGACACATGTTATACTCCTCCTGTGCTATGTGGGAACTCAGGGACGCTTCCAGCGTTCCTGACGACTACATGTGCGGGAAGTGTATCCGCCTGCAGCACCTGACAGACCGCATTGCAACATTGGAGCTGCGGGTGGATTTACTCTGGAGCATCCGCGATGCTGAGGATGTCGTGAATAGCATGTCTAGTGAGTTGGCCACACCACAGGTAAAGGATACACCGCCAGATAGGGAATGGGTGACCAACAGGAAGAGCAGTGGAAGGAAGATAGTGCAGGGATCCCCTGTGGTCATCCCCCTGCAAAACAGATACACCGCTTTGGGTCCTGTTGAGGGGGATGACTCATCAGGGGAGAGCAGCAGCAACCAATTTCATGGCACCGTGGGTGGCTCTGCTGCACAGGAGGGGAGGAAAAAGACTGAGAGAGCTATAGTGGTAGGGGATTCTATTGTAAGAGGAATAGATAGACGTTTCTGCAGCCGCAATCGAGACTCCAGGATGGTATGTTGCCTCCCTGGTGCAAGGGTCAAGGATGTCTCGGAGCGGATGCAGGACATTTTGAAAAGGGAGGGTGAACAGCCGGTTGTCGTGGTGCATATATGTACCAACGATATACGTAAAAAACGGGATGAGGTCCTACAAGCTGAATTTAGGGAGCTAGCAGTTAAATTAAAAAGTATGACCTCAAAGGTAGTAATCTCAGGATTGCTACTAGTGCCACGTGCTAGTCAGAGTAGGAATCGCAGGATAGCTCAGATGAATACGTGGCTTGAGGAGTGGTGCAGAAGGGAGGGATTCAAATTCCTGGGACATGGGAACTATTTCTGGGGGAGATGGGACCAGTACAAACCGGACGGTCTGCACCTGGACTGGACTGGAACCAATGTTCTAGGGGTGTGTTTGCTAGTGCTGTTGGGGAGGAGTTAAACTAATATGACAGGGGGATGGAACCTATGCAGGGAGACAGAGGGAAGTCATATGGGGGCAGAAGCAAAAGATAGAAAGAAGAAAAGTAAAAGTGGAGGGCAGAGAAACCCAAGGCAAAAATCAAAAAGGGCCACATTGCAGCAAAATTCCAAAAGGGCAAAGTGTGTTAATAGGAAAGCCGGAAGGCTCTGTGCTTCAATGCGAGGAGTATTCATAATAAGATAGACGAATTAACTGTACAGGCAGCAATTAATGAATGTGATATAATTGGCATCACGGAGACATAGCTCCAAGGTGACCAAAGCTGGGAACTCAACATCCAGGGGTATTCAAAATTTATAGAAATATAGAAACATAGAAAATAGGTGCAGGAGTAGGCCATTTGGCCCTTCGAGCCTGCACCACCATTCGATAAGATCATGGCTGATCATTCCCTCAGTACCCCTGTCCTGCTTTCTCTCCATACCCCTTGATCCCTTTAGCCGTAAGGGCCATATCTAACTCCCTCTTGAATATATCCAATGAACTGGCATAAACAACTCTCTGCGGCAGGGAATTCCACAGGTTAACAACTCTCTGAGTGAAGAAGTTTCTCTTCATCTCAGTCCTAAATGGCCAACCCCTTATCCTAAGACTGTATCCCCTGGTTCTGGGCTTCCCCAACATCGGGAATAATCTACACGCATCTAACCTGTCCCGTCCAGTCAGAATCTTATATGTTTCTATGAGATCCCCTCTCATCCTTCTAAACTCCAGTGTATAAAGGCCCAGTTGATCCAGTCTCTCCTCATATGTCAGTCCAGCCATCCCGGGAATCAGTCCGGTGAAGCTTCGCTGCACTCCCTCAATAGCAAGAACGTCCTTCCTCAGATTAGGAGACCAAAACTGAGCACAATATTCCAGGTGAGGCCTCACCAAGGTCCTGTACAACTGCAGTAAGACCTCCCTGCTCCTATACTCAAATCCCCTAGCTATGAAGGCCAACATACCATTTGCCTTCTTTAACGCCTGATGTAACTGTATGCCAACTTTCAATGACTGATGAACCATGACACCCAGGTCTCGTTGCACCTCCCCTTTTCCTAATTGCCACCATTCAGATAATATTCTGTCTTTGCGTTTTTGCCCTCAAAGTGGATAACCTCACATTTATCCACATTATACTGCATCTGCCATGCATTTGCCCACTCACCTAAACTGTCTAAGTCACCCTGCAGCCTCTTAGCGTCCTCCTCACAACTCACACCGCCACCCAGTTTAGTGTCATCTGCAAACTTGGAGATATTACACTCAATTCCTTTATCCAAATCATTGATGTATATTGTAAAGAGCTGGGGTCCCAGCACCGGGCCCTGCGGCACTCCACGAGTCACTGCCTGCCATTCTGAAAAGGACCCGTTTATCCCGACTCTCTGCTTCCTGTCTGCCAACCAGTTCTCTATCCACAAAAGTATATTACCCCCAATACCATGTGCTTTGATTTTGCACACCAATCTCTTGTGTGGGACCTTGTCAAAAGCCTATTGAAAGTCCAAATACCTCACATCCACTGGTTCTCCCTTGTCCACTCTATTAGTTACATCATCAAAAAATTCCAGAAGATTTGTCAAGCATGATTTCCCTTTCATAAATCCATGCTGACTTGGACCGATCCTCTCACTGCTTTCCAAATGCACTGCTATTTCATCCTTAATGATTAATTCCAACATTTTTCCCACTATTGATGTCAGGCTAACTGGTCTATAATTAACCGTTTTCTCTCCCTCCTTTTTTAAAAAGTGGTGTTACATTAGCTACCCTCCAGTCCATAGGAACTGATCCAAAGTCGATAGACTGTTGGAAAATGAACACCAATGCATCCACTACTAGGGCCACTTCCTTAAGTACTCTGGGATGCAGACTATCAGGCTCCGGGGATTTATCGGTCTTCAATCCCATCAATTTCCCGAACACAATTTCCTGCTTAATAAAGATATCCTTTAGTTCCTCCTTCCCTCGAGACCCTCGGTCCTCTAGTACTTCCGGAAGGTTGTTTGTGTCTTCCTTCGTGAAGACAGAACCAAAGTATTTGTTCAGTTGGCCTGCCATTTCTTTGCTCCCCATTATAAATTCACCTGAATCCGACTGCAAGGGACCTACGTTTGTCTTCACTAATCTTTTTCTCTTCGCATATCTATAGAAGCTTTTGCAGTCAGTTATTATGTTCCTGGCAAGCTTCTTCTCGTACTCTATTTTCCCCCTCCTAATTAAACCTGTTGTCCTCCTCTGCTGAATTCTAAATTTCTCCCAGTCCTCAGGTCTGCTGCTTTTTCTGGCCAATTTATATGCCCCTTCCTTGGATTTAACACTATCCTTAATTTCCCTTGTTAGCCACGGTTGAGCCACGTTCCCCGTTTTATTTTTACTCCAGACAGGGATGTACAATTGCTGAAGTTCATACATGTGATCTTTAAATGTTTGCCATTGCCTATCTACCATCAACCCTTTAAGTATCATTTGCCAGTCTATTCTAGCCAATTCACGCCTCAAACCATCAAAGTTACCTTTCCTTAAGTTCAGGACCCTAGTTTCTGAATTAACTGTGTCACTCTCCATTCTAATAAAGAATTCTACCATATTATGGTCACCCTTCCCCAAGGGGTCTCGCACAACAAGATTGCTAATTAGTCCATTCTCATTACACATCACCCAGTCTAGGATGGCCAGCCCTGTAGTTGGTTCCTCGACATATTGGTCTAGGAAATCATCCCTAATACACTCCAGGAAATCTTCCTCCACCACATTGCTACCAGTTTGGTTAGCCCAATCAATATGTAGATTAAAGTCACCCATGATAACTGCTGTACCTTTATTGCATGCATCCCTAATTTCTTGTTTGATGCTGTCTGCAGCCTTACTACTACTGTTTGGTGGTCTGTACACAACTCCCACTAGCGTTTTCTGCTCCTTGGTATTCCGCAGCTCCACCCATACCGATTCCACATCATCCAAGCTAATGTCCTTTCTTACCATTGCATTAATTTTCTCCTTAACCAGCAATACCACCCCGCCTCCTTTTCCTTTCTGTCTATCCTTCCTAAATGTTGAATACCCCTGGATGTTGAGTTCCCAGCCTTGGTCACCCTGGAGCCATGTCTCCGTGATGCCAATTACATCATACCCATTAACTGCTATCTGCGCAGTTAATTCATCCACCTTATTCCGAATACTCCTTGCATTAAGGCACAGAACCTTCAGGCTTGTCTTTCGAACACACTTTGCCCATTTAGAATTTTGCTGCAATGTGTCCCTTTTTGCTGTTGTCTTAGGTTTCTCTGCCCTCCACTTTTACTTTTCTTCTTTCTATCTTTTGCTTCTGCCTCCATTCTACTTCCCTCTGTCTCCCTGCATAGGTTCCCATCCCCCTGCCATATTAGTTTAACTCCTCCCAAACAGCACTAGCAAACACTCCCCCTAGAACATTGGTTCTGGTACTGCCCAGGTGCAGACCGTCCGGTTTGTACTGGTCCCACCTCCCCCAGAACCGGTTCCAATGTCCCAGGAATTTGAATCCCTCCTTGTTGCACCACTCCTTAAGCCACGTATTCATCTGAGCTATCCTGCGATTCCTACTCTGACTCGCACATGGCATTGGTAGCAATCCTGAGATTACTACTTTTGAGGTCCTACTTTTTAATTTAGCTCCTAGCTCCCTAAATTTGTCTTGTAGGACCTCATCCCTTTTTTTACCTATATCGTTGATACCTATATGCACCACGACAACTGGCTATTCACCCTCCCTTTTCAAAATGCTCTGCACTCGCACCGAGACTTCCTTGACCCTTGCACCAGGGAAGCAACATACCATCCTGGATTCTTGGTTGCAGTTGCAGAAATGTTTATCTCATTCCCTTTACAATCGAATCCCCTATCACTATAGCTCTCCCACTCTTTTTACTGCCCTCCTGTGCAGCAGAGCCACCCACGATGCCATGAACTTGGCTGCTACTGCCCTCCCCTGATGAGTCATCCCGCTCAACAGTACCCAAAGCGGTGTATCTGTTTTGCAGGGGGATGACTGCAGGGGACCCCAGCACTACCTTCCTTGCACTGCTCTTCCTGTTGGTCATCCATTCCCTATTTGGCTGTGTACCCTTTACCTGTGGTGATACCAACTCACTAAACGTGTTATTCACATCATTCTCAGCATCGTGCATGCTCCAGCATGAATCCACCCGCAGCTCCAGTGCCGCAATGCAGTCCGTCAGGAGCTGTAGCCAGACACACTTCCCACACATGTAGTCGTCAGGGACACTGGAAGCGTCCCTGACTTCCCACATAGTACAGGAGGAGCATAACACGTGTCCGAGCTCTCCTGCCATGACTTAACCCCTAGATAAACTTAATTTGGCAACAACAATGTTAAAAGGTTACTTACTGATAAAGAAAAGAAAAAGAAAAACTACTTACCAATCACCAGCCAATCACTTACCCCTTTGGCTGTAACGTCACCTTTCAATTTCTTTCTACTTCTTTTTTGCCTTCTCTCCATGCAGCTGCACCGGCTGGCCTCCCTGACGCGTTGGGCCATTTGTAGGCCTCCGACGTCCCCGGACTCCCTACTGCTCAGGAGGGATAGACAGAAAGGAAAAGGAGTTGGGGTAGCGTTGCTGGTTAAAGAGGAAATTGACGCAATAGTAAGGAAGGACATTAGCTTGCAGGATGTGGAATCTGTATGGATGGAGTTGCGGGATACCAAAGGGCAGAAAACGTTCGTGGGAGTTGTGTACAGACCACAAAACTGTAGTAGTAAGGTTGGGGACAGCATCAAACAAGAAATTAGGGATGCGTGCAATAAAGGTACAGCAGTTATCATGGACGACTTTAATCTACATATAGATTGGGCTAACCAAACTGGTCGCAATACGATGGAGGAGGATTTCCTGAAGTGTATTCGAGATGGTTTTCTGGACTATCCTATACTGGGTGATGTGTAATGAGAAAGGACTAATTAGCAATCATTTTGTCCGAGGCCCCTTGGGGACGAGTGACCATAATATTATACAATTCCTCATTAAGTTGGAGAGTGACACAGTTAATTCAGAGACCAGAGATTAGAGTCCTGAACTTAAGGAAAGGTAACTTCGATGTTATGAGACGTGAATTGGCTAGAATAGACTGGCAAATGATACTTAGAGGGTTGACGGCAGATAGGCAAACATTTAAAGATCACATGGATGAACTTCAACAATTGTACATCCCTGTCTGGAGTAAAAATAAAACGGGGAAGATGGCTCAACTGTGGCTAACAAGGGAAATTAAGGATAGTGTTAAATCCAAGGAAGAGGCATATAAATTGGCCAGAAAAGCAGCAAACCTGAGGACTGGGAGAAATTTAGAATTCAGCAGAGGAGGACAATGGGTTTAATTAGGAGGGGGAAAATAGAGTATGAGAGGAAGCTTGCCAGGAACATAAAAACTGACTGCAAAATCGTCTATAGATATGCGAAGAGAAAAAGATTAGTGAAGACAAACGTAGGTTCCTTGCAGTCAGATTCAGGTGAATTTATAATGGGGAACAAAGAAATGGCAAACCAGTTGAACAAATACTTTGGTTCTGTCTTCACAAAGGAAGACACGAATAACCTCCCGAAAGTACTAGGGGATGGAGGGTCTAGTGAGAACGGGGAACTGAAGGATATACTTATTAGGCGGGAAATTGTGAGAGGGAAATTGATGGGATTGATGGCCGATAAATCCCCGGGGCCTGATAGTCTGATCCCAGAGTACTTAAGGAAGTGGCCCTAGAAATAGTGGATGCATTGGTGATCATTTTCCAACAGTCTATCGACTCTGGATCGGTTCCTATGGACTGGAGGGTAGCTAATGTAACACCATTTTATAAAAAAAGGAGGGAGAGAGAAAATGGATAATTTTAGACCAGTTAGCCTGACATAAGTAGTGGGGAAAATGTTGGAATCAATTATTAAAGATGAAATAACAGCGCATTTGGAAAGCAGTGACAGGATCGGTCCAAGTCAACATGGGTTTATGAAAAGGAAATCATGCTTGACAAATCTTCTGGAATTTTTTGAGGATGTAACTAGCAGAGTGGACAAGGGAGAACCAGTGGATGTGGTGTATTTGGACTTTCAAAAGGCTTTTGACAAGGTCCCACACAAGAGATTGGTGTGCAAAATTAAAGCACATGGTATTGGGGGTAATATACTGACGTGGATAGAGAACTGGTTGGCAGACAGGAAGCAGAGAGTCGGGATAAATGGGTCCTTTTCAGAATGGCAGGCAGTGACTAGTGGGGTGCCGCAGGGCTCAGTGCTGGGACCCCAGCTATTTACAATATACATCAATGATTTAGATGAAGGAATTGAGTGTAATATCTCCAAGTTTGCAGATGACAATAAACTGGGCGGTGGTGTGAGCTGTGAGGAGGATGCTAAGAGTCTGCAGGGTGACTTGGACAGGTTAGGTGAATGGGCAAATCCATGGCAGATGCAGTATAATGTGGATACATGTGAGGTTATCCACTTTGGGGGCAAAAACACAAAGGCAGAATATTATCTGTGAATGGTGGCAATTAGGAAAAGGGGAGGTGCAACGAGACCTGGGTGTCATGGTACATCAGTCATTGAAATTGAAAGTTGGCATGCAGGTGCAGCAGGCGGTGAAGAAGGCAAATGGTATGTTGGCCTTCATAGCTAGGGGTTTTGAGTATAGGAGCAGGGAGGTCTTACTGCAGTTGTACAGGGCCTTGGTGAGGCCTCACCTGGAATATTGTGTTCAATTTTGGTCTCTTAATCTGAGGAAGGACGTTCTTGCTATTGAGGGAGTGCAGCGAAGGTTTATCAGACTAATTCCCGGGATGGCAGGACTGAAATACGAGGAGAGACTGGACCAACTGGGCCTTTATTCACTGGAGTTTAGAAGGATGAGAGGGGATCTCATAGAAACATTTAAAATTCTGATGGGACTGGACAGGTTAGATGCAGGAAGAATGTTCCCAATGTTGGGGAAGTCCAGAACCAGGGGACATATTCTAAGGATAAGGGGAAAGCCATTTAGGACTGAGATGAGGAGAAACTTCTTCACTCAGAGTTGTTAACCTCTGGAATTCCCTACCGCAGAGAGATGTTGATGCCAGTTCGTTGGATATATTCAAGAGTGAGTTCGATGTGGCCCTTATGGCTAAAGGGATCAAGGAGTATGGAGAGAAAGCAGGAAAGGGATACTGAGGTGAATGATCAGCCATTAACTCATTGAATGGTGGTGGAGGCTCAAAGGGCTGAATGGCCTACTCCTGCACCTGTTTTCTATGTTTCTATGGGCCCAAGTTTCGGCCTCAGTTGCTCCTGATTTTTTGGAGCAACTGGTGTAGAACGGAGTATCTTAGAAATTCAAATTCTCGGCATTTAGTTCTAGTCAGTTAGAACAGTTTCACTTTGGAACAGAATTTTCTTTTCAAAAGGGGGCGTGTCCGGCCACTTATGCCTGTTTTCAATGTTTCGGCAGTGAAAACTTACTCCAAACTAACTTAGAATGGAGTAAGTGAAGATTTTTGTACGCTCAAAAAAACCTTGTCTACACTTTAGAAAATCAGGCGTCGGTTGCAAATCTACAAGGAGAAGGGGAATGAGGGGGGGAGGAGAAGGGGAATGGGGGGAGGAGAAGGGAAGGGGGGGAGAAGGGGAAGGGGGGAGGAGAAGGGGAAGGGGAGAGAGGAGAAGGGGAAGTTGGGGGGAGGAGAAGGGGAAGGGGGGAAGGAGAAGGGGAAGGGGGGGAGGAGAAGGGGAAGGGGGGAGGAGAAGGGGAAGGGGGAGGAAGAAGGGGAAGGGGGAGGAGAAGGGGAAGAGGGGAAGGGGGGAGAGGAAGTGGGGAAGGGAAGGAAGGGGAAGGGGGGGAAGGGGAAGGGGGGGAAGGGGAAGGGCAAGGGAGGGGAATGGTCGGAGGTGGAGGGAAGGGGAGGGGGAGGAGAAGGGGAAGGGGGGAGGGGGAGGAGAAGGGGATGGGGAGGAGAAGGGGAGGGGAGGAGAAGGGGAAAGGGGGAGGAGAAGGGGAAGGGAAAGGGGGGAGGAGAAGGGGAAGGTGGGGGAGAAGGGGGAAGGGGAGAAGGGGAAGGCGGGAGAAGGGGAAGGGGAGAGAAGGGGGAGGGGAAGGGAGGGGAATGGTCGGAGGTGGAGGGAAGGGGGGATGGGGAGGAGAAGGGGAAGGGAGGGAAGGGGAAAGGGGGAGGAGAAGGGGAAGGGGATGAGAAGGGAAGGGGAGGAGAAGGGGAAAGGGGGGAAATGGGGGAGGAGAAGGGGAAGGGGGGGAAAGGGGAAGGGGAGAAGGAGAAGGAGAAGGGGAAGGTGGGGAGAAGGGGAAGGTGGGGGAGAAGGGGAAGGGGGAGAAGGGGAAGGCGGGAGAAGGGGAAGGGGAGAGAAGGGGGAGGGGAAGGGAGGGAGAAGGGGAAGGAGAAGGGGAGGAGAAGGGGAGAAGGCGGGAGAAGGGGAGTGGGGTAGGGGGTGGGAAAGGGAAGGGGGGGTGGGAAGGGGAAGGGGGAAGGGGGGGAGAAGGGGAAGGGGAAGGGGGAGAAGGGAAGGGAGGGAGGAGAAGGGGAAGGGGGAGGAGAAGAGGAAGGGCGGAGGAGAAGGAGAAGGGGGAGAGGAGAAGGGGAAGGGGGGGCGAAGGGGAAGGGTGGGAGGGAAGGGGGGAGGGTGGGAGGGGAAGGGGGAGAGGGAAGGGGGAGGGGAAGGGGAAGGGGGGGAGAAGGAGAAGGGGAAGGGGGGGGAGAAGGGGGGGGAGCAAGGGGAAGCGGGGGAGGAGAAGGGGGTGAGCGAGGGGAAGGGGGGCGGGGAAGGGGGGAGAAGGGGAAGGGGAAGGGGAAGGGGGGAGGGGAGGGGGGAGGGGAAGGAAAATGAAGAGGGAAGGGAGGAGGGGAGGGGGGGAGAAGGTGAAGGGGGGAGGGGAAGGGGGGAGAAGGGGAAGGGGAGAGGAAGGGGGAAGGGGAAGTGGAGGGGGGGAAGAGGAAGGGGGAGGGGGGAAGGGGAAGGAGAGGAAGGGGGGAGGGGGGAAGGGGGAAGGAGAAGGCGAAGGGGGGAGGAGAAGGGGAAGGGGGAGGAGAAGGGGAAGGTTGGGGGAGGAGAAGGGGAAGGGGGGGAGGAGAAGGGGAGGGGTGGGAGGAGAAGGGGAAGGTGGGGGGAGGAGAAGGGGAAGGGGGGAGGAGAAGGGGAAGTGGGGAGAAGAAGTGGAAGGGGGGGAGAAGGGGAGGGGGGAGGAGAAGGGGAAGTGGGGAGGAGAAGGGGAAGGGAGGGAGGAGAAGGGGGAGGAGAAGGAGAAGGAGAAGGGAGGAGGAGAAGGGGAAAGGGGGAGTAGAAGGGGAAGGGGGAGAAGGGGACGGGGGGGAGGAGAAGGGGAAGGGGGGTAGGAGAAGTGGAAGGGGGGAGGAGAAGGGGAGGAGGGGAGAAGAAGGGGAAGGGAGGAGGAGAAGGAGAAGGGGGGAGGAGAAGTGGAAGAGGGGCGGAGAAGGGGAGTGGGGGAGGAGAAGGGGAGGGGAGGGGAAGAGGGAGGAGGAAAGGGGGGAAGGGGGGAGGGGAGGGGGAGAGGGGAAGTGGAAAGGGGGAGGAGAAGGGAAAGGGGGGAGGAGAAGGGAGGGAGGAGATGGGGAAGGGGGGAGGAGAAGGGGAGGGGAGGAGGGGGAGGGGCAGTGGGGGAGGAGAAGGGGAAAGGGGGTGGTGAAGGGGGAGGAGAAGGAGAAGGGGGAGGAGAAGGAGAAGGGAAGGAGGGGAGGGGAAGGAGGGGAGGGGAAGGGGGGAGCGGAAGGAGGGGGGGAGGGGAAGGAGGGATGGGATGGGGGGAAGTAGGGAAGGGTGGGGAGGGAAGGGTGAGGGGAAGGGTGGGGAGGAGAAGGGGAGGAGAAGGGGAAGGGGGAGGAGAAGGGGAAGGGGGGAGGAGAAGAGGAAGGGGGGGAGGAGAAGGGGAGGAGAAGGGGAAGGGGGGAGGAGAAGGGGAAGGGGGGAGGAGAAGGGGAAGGGAGGGAGGAGAAGGGGGGAGGAGAAGGGGAAGGCGGGGTGAGAAGGGGAAGGGGGGGAGGAGAAGCGGAAGGCGGGGGGAGGAGAAGGGGAAGGGGGAGGAGAAGGGGAAGGGGGGGAGGAGAAGAGGAAGGGCGGAGGAGAAGGGGAAGAGGGAAGGAGAAGGGGAAGGGAAGGAGAAGGGGAAGGGGGAGGAGAAGGGGAAGAGGGGAAGGGGGGAGAGGAAGTGGGGGAAGGGAAGGAAGGGGAAGGGGGGGAAGGGGAAGGGCAAGGGAGGGGAATGGTCGGAGGTGGAGGGAAGGGGGGAGGGGGAGGAGAAGGGGAAAGGGGGAGGAGAAGGGGAAGGGGGGAGGAGAAGGAGGAGGGGGGAGGAGAAGGGGAAGGGGAAGGAGGGGAGGAGAAGGGGAAGGGGGAGGAGAAGGGGAAGGGAAAGGGGGGAGGAGGAAGGGGATGGGGAGGAGAAGGGGAAGGGGAGGAGAAGGGGAAAGGGGGAGGGAAGGGGAAGGGAGGAGAAGGGAAGGTGGGAGGAGAAGGGGAAAGGGGGGAAATGGGGGGGAGGAGAAGGGGAAGGGGGGAAAGGGGAAGGGGGAGAAGGAGAAGGAGAAGGGAAGGTGGGGGAGAAGGGGAAGGTGGGGGAGAAGGGAAGGGGGAGAAGGGGAAGGCGGGAGAAGGGGAAGGGG